>NW_013952617.1:796785-803011 GCF_001266775.1 Austrofundulus limnaeus
ATATAACATTTTAGACACATTCTAGACAGTTTATCAGCTAAAAAAAGTTAATTTTGGGGTAAGTTACTCTTTAACTGACCACAATTTTTTTATGGGTTGTAAATRTAGGAAGCTTGTAGTTTTATTAAGCTAAGTATGTTTATATAGTAATTTATTTATGTTGAGCTATGACACATAATAAGGAAAATGGTACATAAAACAAACAAAAAACTGTTGAGCTTCAGTTCATTTAAAATAAGTGGCATATTCCCCAGAAACTGACACACTTCATGTTCGTGGTGAGCTGTTCTTTTGTGCGTCTTTGTCTCCGTGATGTCAAGCTGAATTACGCATACTCTTCACCAGGCTGTGATGTGGCAGCTTTAATTAAATGAAAACATCCGAAGGGAAGGAGCCCGAGTCATTTTCCCTGTATAATTTGCCACTTAGATAAATACACAACAATACTGTTTGCGGTTTCATTTTCTGAACAGTGTCAGCTTGTAGTTAATGACTAATAAACCTTACGAGTCTGGCACAGAGGCGGAGGGGTGGAAAAGGTCCTACTATTGATTAAAACGCTGAGTGCATTAACACTAAACAAATAATAGCCACGGGGAGCCTCCTACATCACACCTGCGGCGAGCTGTTTAGTGTTTATAGGTCACTGAGAGCAACACGAAATGAGAGGAGGCCAATAAGAAGAAAAGTGAAAAGAATAGGTGTGTATCTGTTTTAGCGCTTCCGCTGCTGGGGGAAATTAGTGATCGGTCAAAATGCAGTTATCAGGGGTGAGGCTTGATGAATATCCTTGAGACAGGCTTGCCCTTATCAAGAGTGAGCTTTAATTGAAAGCAGGGACATTTGGACTTTGCCTTTGTGTGGTTGGCAGGTGGGGAACTAAAAGCCTCACTCCTCTCTTCCCCTATAAAGCTGATCACCCGCAGCAGATGCTGAAGTAATTATTCACGCACACAGCTGTCATAAATAATCTGTTACAACCAAATCTACGATGCAACAGACAAAAGAAAAAGATGGCGGGGGACAATTAAAGGTAAGGGGGTTGTAAGATCAGAAATGAAACAAAACTACGTAAAGAAAAAAAGCTAGGAAGACAAGACAAGAAAGGAGTGAATACACAGAGGACTGAAACACGAAGAAAAAGATATAGTGGAGATGATGTTGCCATCCAAACRATTTAATTAGATGTCGCCTAAGGACAGAACGACTCGATGGATTGRTTCCAAGTCTCCTTGAAAGAGCAAAGCAGGCGTATTTGTTATATGTCAGGCTCTATCACACTCTCGCCACCCATCCACRTTTTGTTTCAAGAAACATGAAGCTACTAAACTCACACACAAAACAGCTGAGCAGCATTTCCACAGCTTTACAGCCTCATCWGTCACTTTCACAGGAGGTGTCAGGTTACAGCAGGACTGGACAGCACCAATAACATCTTCCCTAACTTATWCAAACTAATACAGGGGCTGTCTTTAAAAAGCTATATTACACARGAAAGTAGAGCTAAAATGAAAATGCTTCAGTAGAGTCACTTTGGTCCTTTATGCTCAGAAACATTATGAGCTGCATCACATGTGATTGTGGTAAAAACTCAAAATAAAATGGGCCAACACAGAAGAGCTAGATCATCAGGCCAGGACTCTGCAGTTTACACTCATCTACAGGCCAGCGGTCACTCTTTCAGGGATGAAGATGTTCTCATCCTTAATAGAGAAGAACACTGGTTTGACAGGAGTAAAAACCCATTTTAGTGAAGAAAAACTGTCCACCATTAAACAGAGGTGGAGGCCTTCGTCTCCAGTTGWCCTCCTCCTACAACGCTGTTACTGCAAATATGACTCAGCCCCTTGTGAGCAAAAGGTGTGAATCAGGACCCCAATGACAGTCAGGTGATGGAGCACATGATCCTCTATGAACAATAGGTGATGATCAGGGCAATACTGATCAATTGTTAGGCTGATKGTCTGCCTTTGCATGTAAACAGACAGCTTTGATGTTTGTTAAACCTGCTTGTCCAACCATGTGCAGGCAGGCTGAGTTTTATTAAAGAAGAACCCGTCTAGAGGACCTACTTAATAGCCTATATGCCACGGTCATTAATGACGTATTTCCGGTAAAATTCTTGCCACGCTTCTCCCTTCCACTTCCTGGTTACTGCCTTTGTTTTTAGCGTAAGCTCCTAATACAACTCCGTGAAAAAGTCACAAAAGTTAAAGCATCTGTGAGCTACTGGTATAAAACGTGAGTTCTGTTGTGTGCCGTTGTGTCCACTAAGCAGCAGATATGATAGAGTAGTTAGTTTTTATCCAGTTTCCTCTAGAGGAGGAAAGGTGACAGCAGTGGATTATAGCATTACAGGCAAAACTTATCTTTAAAAGCTCACGCTTGCATTTGTAATCGGCATTTCTAACCCGAGGATATTCAAGAGCCAGCATCAGAAATGAGAAGACGAGGTTACAAAAGGGAAATGTATATTCATCCCCTTTTACTGCCAAGACGACAGAGGAAAAACCACCTCACAGCTAGGAGGAAGCTAACACACAGCAGCCGGTACAAAAGTAGGTGTGTGCGTGCGTTTGTGTTACAGAGTATGAAATGTTTTTAGGAAACTTTGTCATGAGTTTTATGCAAAAATAAAAACTCTGTTAGAATGTATATTACAGCATAAACAAAACACGAGCGACAACCCCCCCGGAGTACCAAGAGCAGCAGAACCTCCGCCTGATAATCATTATCAGCGGCTGTGGCGGAGTGGTTAGGGGAGTCGTCCTGGAACCAGAAGGTCACTGGTTCGATCCCCTGTCCAGCCGTCTCAGTCGTTGTGTCCTTGGGCAAGACACTTCACCCACCTTGCCTACTGATGGTGGTCAGAGGGTCCGGTGGCGCCGATGCATGGCAGCCCCACCTCTGTCAGTGTGCCCCAGGGCAGCTGTGGCTACAGTGTAGTTTGCCATCATCAGTGTGTGAATGTGAGTGTGAATGGGTGAATGTCTGTTAGTGTAAAGCGCTTTGGGGGTCCGGAGGGACTTGAAAAGCGCTCTATAAGTTCAGTACCATTTACCATTATGTTTTCAGTTCACTAACGTCGGGGAAAACGATCCAAACCATACAAGTAGCCCATCAATTTAAAGCCCAGACTCTGCTCTTTCCAACAATATAAGTGCCACAGCTCTACGTGAAAAATTCACGGAACAAGCAGCCAAGGAATAGCGAAAAAGGCTAAATTCTGGAACCATAAACACGAACATCTTTCCTTTGTTTTTATGGCTTTAATCCACTTTGGAGTGATTTTTTTCCCACTTGGCTGGACCTGTACGTCTCCTGTGTTTATGTTGGTACATGTAATATGCTAATTCTGTACTGTGGAGATCATTAAGAGTCGTTGTTGAGTGAAAAAAATCTTTCGCTAACACTGTGTTGACCGCAAACCGGAAGTGATCGGAGTGGCATCACGTGATGGACCGGATGTCCGTGGCATATAGGCAATTATTATTATATATATATTTTTTCGACCTGGATTACTGAGATGCATCAGGACATGTCAGTGTGCCCCAGGGCAGCTGTGGCTACAATTGTAGTTTGTCATCATCAGTGTGTGAATGTGTGTGTGCATGAGTGAATGTCTGTAGTGTGAAGCGCTTTGTGTCCTGGATGGATAGAAAGGCGTTRTATAAGTACAGTCCATTTACCATTTACCATCCAAAAAACTGTTTTTTAAATACCTTCATGAATATGATTACCAAATTGTGATAGATATTTTCTCACCTGAACCAAAGCCTCCTTCATAGCAGCCCAACTGGAAACCCTCCAAGCACATTCAAGCACTAAATATGGGTTTGAGTGACCTTTGGATTGGCCGTATTCTGTCAATGGTTCCCATTGGTTCAGTTCCTTAGAACAGCTGGAGATGAGGGCAAAAGGAGATCAGAAGGTAATAAAATCTTGGGTAGATGTTGCATTTAAATGGTGGATCAGTGGGTCACACAATTTAATCAAACATGGACAGGTTTTTAAACATCAAGTGTAACAAACACAAATTAATGATATTTAGACTTTATCCAGTCAGTGGTGCATAATACATAAAAATATATCCATTTCTACTTCAAAAATCCTACCGTATCCAGTGGTCCTCCCACAGCTGGTACTCAGGAAAAATAGCCGGAGAAACATTGCTCCTCTCATGCTCTTTTCTGGCCTTTTCCATTGCTTTCTCATAACTTTCCTGGGCCTGAAAATACATGTTGTAGTATGTCATGAACAATGAAATTTTGGTATACTGCAGTATTAAACTATGGTGACGGTATTTAAGAATTATGATGAGATATGAATCACGTGAGGTGAAGTGCCAAATTTCCACAAGTCTATGAAAACTGGAACAAACATTCCAGACTCTTTCAGTGGATGTTTTTTTGTTTTGTTTTGTTTTCTCTGCCGCTAGAATGTCAACTTACATGCATATAAATAGCATCTTCTTTAATTATTAATTACTCAATATGCTTTATCCCCTCTGAGATTTTGTAAAGTTTATATGCGGTACAAAAATTATCAATACTGCCCAACTTAATTAGAAATAATAAAATAATACCACATTAAAGTTTTACAAACACCTCACCAATAAAACTAAAACCTCTTAAAACAACCATACAATGAAACAACTAGGTTTCTGAAACATTAAAATAATGCTGTTTTATTTGTCCATTTGAAAGACCCAAAAGTTCTTTTCTCCTCACCTGTTCGAAGAAGCCATGCTGCTCGTAGGCAATGGCTGTTGCCGTCTCAGGAAACTTGCACCTCTTCTGCCACAAACCTGCCCACATGTCCTCCTCTTGGAGAAGCGAGTACAGCTCAGCCAGGGAGTCCAAAATCTCCTGCAGGAATGAGAAACAAAAATTAAGAGAGTGTCAAAACTAATTTAAAAATGATGCTGTTTCCTCAAACCAAGTAGCACCTCACGAAGAATCATTTCAAACTGAATTAGAGGCTAAATTTCTMAAATAAAATCTCTTTATTAGGCACACATTTAGGATCAACAAGTGAGCCTCAAAAAACAGCTTTAATAATGAATAAAAGATTTACCTGCTGAGGCGGTGTGATGCTCTCCTGTTCATAAAACTCTGTGCTCTGCTTGGGTTTAGTGTGCAAGCTCAGGCCCTTCTCAAAGGCCTGCTGCTCCA
Organism: Austrofundulus limnaeus; assembly: GCF_001266775.1. Lineage (NCBI taxonomy): Eukaryota > Metazoa > Chordata > Actinopteri > Cyprinodontiformes > Rivulidae > Austrofundulus > Austrofundulus limnaeus. The sequence continues at coordinate 801,960 of NW_013952617.1, forward strand.
GCATGAGGGTGGAGCGCAGCCAGAGGTTGTGCGTCTTGCCCAGGTACTTCAGCACACAGGGCCGGATGGGAATCGGAGGCACACATTGGGACATGGCTTCCACAAAGCAGTTCAGGGCACTGGGCTGGCAGTCCCTTTGGGCCTGGTGACTGCCACTGCACAGGAAAGGACTCATTTCACCAGACAAAGCCTGAGGAGGGGGGAAAAAAGCTTGTCAACTACCTTATTTTACTTTAACAGCAACACAGTGATACGGCCTATTGATAAAAGCATTTTGTTGCATTTGCGGGATGCAACACGATGCCATTTTCCAGTAAGAGAGCTGTGAAACAGGAAAAGAGAGGTAAAATAGCAAGTGACAGATCTGGCAAAGGACAAATGACAAATTCTATGCAGCCTTCCTGTGTGTCTAGACCACATAAACAATAAGTCACTGCAAGGCCTTTTACAGAAGTCACCAACATGTGTAGTAAAAATAATTCATGATCCAAACCCTACAAAGTAAAAAACATTTTCAAAGCTTTTTAGTTTTTTTTTTGTTCAGTTTAAAAGAAAATACAGCTCTTGTAATTGTAAAAATCTCTGCAAAACCTGTGAAAAATACTAATTTAAATTAGGGGTGCACCRATTTCAGTTTTCTGGCCAAACATCCATTTTCAAAAAGTCTGACCTGCCGATTCCGATTTTGGCCGATAAGCAATTTTTTAAATAACTGATGCGGTGTTATAAGGTCACAATACACCTTCAAAGTTCCAATCTTGTTTTGTTGAAAAACACTGAACTACACCCTTGAAACAATACAAACCTGTTTTAACTGGACATGAGGTAGAGCTCAAAGCAGAGCAAAATGGGACATTGGCTAATTTTCAGACCTTTGTGGAGGTAGATGAAAATTTTATCCTTTTGTTAGTTTAAGTTTATTCCTTTTCTTTAAAAAAACCCCAACATAAATTCATCAAACAAATAAATACAAATCATGAGCTGAATGAAAGGTAGCAGAAGAAGAAAAAAATCTTATCATATCTGCCCATTTTTCTAGAATAAGTTAATAT
>NW_013952617.1:803808-831930 GCF_001266775.1 Austrofundulus limnaeus
AATATTCACAGGCTGTTTGCACCTTGAGGAATTTTTTCTTTTAAGTAGTATTTGTTTTTGTTTTTCAAATGAAATATATATTTAAAAGAAAAAAAAAGAAGAAAGGGAAAGAAAAAAATAAATATTTTACTTGATGACCTTAAGTGTGCTGGAACAACTTATTTATTTAGTAGAATACAAAAAGTCTTTTTTAAATGAGATATGAACAAAATATTGGTTAAAATTTGTATTTGTGTTGTGATGCTGTTTGTTGATTATTTGAAATTATATTGTGTATTAAGTTGAGTTTTATTACTTGTATGCTGTACGTTTTTTTAGATACATATATTTTTTTAATTGGGGACAGATGTTATAAGGTTTTATTCTTTCTGCTCCTTTTCATTTGACTACGTTGTAATTGTCTTTTTGACACAACGATGATGTATTATTTGTTTGTTCTATTATTATTTGTTTGTTGTTTTATTGTTTGTTTTATTTGTTTGTTGAATGAAATAAAGTTCTAATCATAAAAAAGTGTGGAACAATTATTGCATTATATAATATAAACAGTGCTTTATCATTAAGTAAATCCTTTACTTTGTACAATACTGCAATGGATTTGAATATAACTGGACTTGAATATAATAACTGATTATCATATAATTAGTCATATATTTAGTGATAATTTACTAAATTTATTATCAGCCAATCTCCGATCTCCCAAACATAGGGAAATGGGTGCACCTCTAATTTAAACAGCACAAGGCCACTTTGTGGATTCTGMAAAGCTACATGTGGACAGAACAGAATGTGATTGTTGAGGTTAGAGCTTCAAAGATCATGACTGACACATACTGATGTCTCACTAATGAATGTGCCTGTTGACATCACAGTTATTTATGTCTTGATGGTCTCTTTAATTAGGGTGGTGGTGCAGAATGCCAATATGTAATTCAGTTCCTTCATAAGAAGAATAGGATTTTTTAAATAATTTTTATCATTAGCTCATGTTAAACTCACAGGCCTATTTGAATTTTACAGGTGGTTGCATCTGTCAGATGTTCAAGTGTTCAATCACTTAAAATCAAGCTTTCTGAGATTAAAACCCTCAACATGCATCTGGTTCTTTAAACCCATCTTTCCTTGCTTGCCTTATAATTTAGCATAAATTAATTTGTCCTTAAAGAGAACTGAAAGCAAACAAGATGGTCAGAGATTTCCTGGTTACTCGTGGTGTTTTTAGGATACATAAAAAGACATCGATGTTACATTTTTAAAAAATTGTTACATTTTAACAAAACTAGCCGTAATTATTTTCCATCCTGAGAACCACAAGACATGCATCCTTAAATTACACTTACATGTTGCTGTCTATCAGACAGGATCTTCCAGAGGCGAGGGAAAAGCTGAACCCAGGACTTCTCAGCCAGTGGTGTGGAGATGTGACAGAGCTGGACTAGGGCATTCAGAAGAGCCCCCGTCTGTCAAAGAAAAGAAAATAATTCTAATTTAATACTTAGCAGAGCAGAGGTTTGGATCACTGGCCTTCAGAACTCAAAGATTCTTCAAATCATGTTCATTATTTTGGGAAGCGTCACAGAAGCTCTACCACCAAGTCAGCCTAGAAACGGATCAATCTCATGCCTGTCACGTGGGCACACACGCACACACGGGTATTCTTGCTTTATTATCCATGAAGATCATTTCTGCTCCTCAGTAAGAAGTGCTTATAATGAAAACCCTGACGACGCAAGCTTCATTAACAGATTTCTGTACCGTGAAAAAGTGAACGACAGCCATGAATGAGACCCTGCTCTAGTTGCTGCATTATGATCAAACAAGTTACTGAAAATCATTAACGTGCCCAACACTTTGAGCAGTGCACTGGACACAGAACAGCTCAACAACTGGAGCACCTCTGACCCATGCAGCATCATCCTTTCAGCGAAAGGGAATGTACGCTGTGCTTCCTGGTTGAGCGAGGAACTTTTCCTCCCACAGGAAATCAGAGAAAGCACTGAGGTGGCACCRGTAATTTTACTCTCTAATGTGGCTGCAAACTGGGAGGGGACAGGGGTTTAGCCTTCAGAATAGAATCAAAACAGCTACGAAAAGCTGCCAGTCATTGCAACCTATTGACCAGAATGTATTTTAGGAAGTACTTGATCTGCTTTTTTACTGTAATGTAAATGTACATTTTTACAATTTTGTCTGATTTTGTTTATTTAACTGCGGAGAGTCAGAACAATACATGAGGGTAAACTTGAACAAATTTAGCTGAACATTATATCGGAAAGAGCAGACTGCGCACACAGTCATCAAAAAATATCTGTTTCTGGATAAAAGTGAAGGTGGAGCAGYTTCTGGGTTTGGTTTCACAAGCAAGCACTTCCACAAGTGTGACATATCTGTTTCGAGAGTCACTTTACTAAAAAAATATATACTCAGTATTATAATAATGCTTGAATAACAACAGGGTCACAAAATGTGCTTTCTATATAACTTCTTCAACACATAAAAACAGTTGGTGTGGGGGGTATGTGTTTTCCAGGCACAACGTTTAATTCTATGTGACAATTAGKGCTGGGCGGTATGACCTCAAACTCATATCACGAAATTAATCAAGTAAAAATGTTACCTTCTCATGAAATGCTGTGTTTTTGAAAAATAAATCTGACTTTGCATTACAGCCTATCTAAATGTCTTGAAATTGGCTTCKGTTTCTTTAAGAACCTCCTACCATTTCTGACACTCCCACAACRATGCGGTAGTCTCCTACATTTCCTTGATGAAGGCACTTTTTAATCAGAAAAGGACTGGACTRAGAAGTAATTCGTATTACAAGGGAGGAGCTTTGTGTAAAAAGGCGGTGCTTTGTAYCAGYGAGCGTTTAGGCAGCTCCACATGGCYACCACTGGAGATTCAAKGATTTCTCAAAMATGCATGAATGAGTCAAAGCAACACTCTGGGTATGTTTTTGATGAKGGAATGACATCATAACACTTAAAAAAGTATATTTTGCATAATTCACCTCCCCTTAAAGTACAAAAAAAWGAGTAAGACCTGGGTAGTAGTAAGAGTTAGTTCCCACAGCAATTAATAAATTCCAGACAGTTTTATTAATCTAAACATTGTACAAAACAGACAGATATCCTTACCTTGACTTCCCGTAATGAGTCAAGGAATTTGTCGTGGCGGTTGGTAAGCATGTGCAGTTGGTTGCCTGTGTCTCTCTCAGCCTGCTCTTTGGTCTTAGGAATGGTTGTCTGGTCACTTGGTGCTAATTCAATGTCAATCTCCACTTCCTACATAGAAATTTTAGTACAAAAAAAAACATTGTCTGTTTATAAATTGGACAACTTCTTAGGCTCCTTCATAAGCAAGTGATATTAAACAGATTTTTATTACTGTCAGAGCGGTTCTATTGTTTCCAGACTTCTAATGGAAATATTTATGTGTAGCACACTGTCAAGAGTGCATGTGCGAGTCCCACCTCTTCTTTGGTCTCGCTGTTTTCCCTTTCGCGTGGCTCCTGTTTGACGTGTGTTGCCATGGCAAAGGCTGCACGATCATGACTGTCGGCCAGGTTGATGACGTTGGTGATAGAAGGCAGCATAGATCCCTGGCAACTGGTGCCGATGATTGTGTTTCGTTCACACACTGCCAACAGCAACTAAAACACAAAAACAGGTGAAAAATGCAAAAACACAGGTCTGTGACGTGAAAGCTTCGACAGCTTCTAAAGGGTGTAAAAAACACTGAACTTATTCAATGTGTCAACAACACAATCTATTCAATGCAGAGTCAATGGCTTAAAGAACACAGAAGTGTTTACCTCAATGCACTGTTTGATCCAGAAGTGGCTGCCCATTGCCTCCCAGTTCTGAGAACAGCTGATGTACAGGAGCCTTTCATAAACGCGGCGCTTCATAGAGGCATCGAACACCTCAAAAAACTTGGCCCTGATTAACGGCTGAGTGCAGCGAAGCCCTGAGAGGAACGCTGGCTCAAGTTTGGATGTGATGTCACTTCCTGAAAGGCTCTCATCCCTTTAAAAGGTGAAAAATGTAATAATTTTGTGAGATGGTGGCTTTTKTCCAAAAATAAATAGAAAAGAAAAAGCACAACAAAAAACTTACATATTTTGAATGTCTCAAAACTAAACTGCATTAAAAGCAGCAGAGATTGGTAAAATTACGACGTAATGCATTTATTACACACTAGTGAAACAAACAGGTTTTAAAATTAAGACTTGATGTGCTTTTACATTTCGTAAAGGTTGGCTTTTCCTTCTCGTCCGCCATTATTTTCGTTGGCTTATGACCAAATACTCAGAAGTGTTTTAATCAAATAAAATATTTTTGCTGATCATCATATATTAAACAAAATGTAAGAAAGTTTTTGCAGAATCACAATGGAGGAACAATAAAACATATATTAAACAAAATGTAAGAAAGTTTTTGCAGAATCACAATGGAGGAACAATAAAAACTAACATGAAATGTACAGCTTAATTCTGAAGTCTTTCCAAAACAAAATATATATTTTTWAATTTTTTAATTCAACTCCAAAAACTCTAACAGTATGAAGAAAAGGTTTAATAACAAAGAAGAAAGCTGCTTAGATTATATTGCTGTGCTGTTAAATTCTTTATTGGCCACTGAGCTGGAGAGTTCAATTTAGTTTCATCTCATAAACCCCAAAAACATWATTCTTGCTTGTTGTTTTGCAGGTGTTCATTTTGGACTCTCCTTATCTGCATTTACAAATTATTAGTTTTGTAAATGAATATTTGTTTTTTTTAAACAAGTAATTTCCATTACAGAGAGCAAATGCATGAGGATTTCTTTTTACAATYGTTTAGCTAAACTAACCTTTTAACAGAATGACTGTCAAGAAAACAAATATTTGTAGCCAGCTCAAATTATTTTTCTTATTACTTTACAGATTATCTTGGGATGGGATTAAAAAGGTTATATTAAAAAACAGATAGCAAGCCTTAAGAAAAAAGGTTATTTCATCATCACAAAACTGTTAACTTATGTAAATATCTATTAAGTTGAGGGAAAACAGCTAACAGTAAATATTAAGGAAAATTCTGCGTCTTTGATAAAAGCCTGTTCTGATAGTTAAATTATTATAGGTTTTAGGCCACAAACATTGTTTCTGTATTAACTAGCTGGACAAATTTGTGGAAACCATTCACACAGCAGAGGAAGCAAATGAAGCTGAAGTAAAATGGACAACAGATGCCAGGCTGCTGCGGCTGCATGTCATCCATATCTGTGCCATTTTTTCTAATCACTCACTCTTCTGTCATGGCTGCTTTATCATTCCATTACAAATACACGCTGTCCATCATGGCTTTACTGCACAAGTCCTTTGACATGATAAGCTGATGGGGGATACTGGGTACATTGAGATGATTAAAAGTATATGGGTGTGAGGAGGAAAGATTGATGCTCTGATAGACTGTAGTCTCTCCTCTTTGACCTCTGCCTGCTGCCATGAGCCGACTGCATCCTGATTCTACTGTAACCCAGTGATGAACCTCTGTAAGCCCATCAACACTCTGGGCTTTATCCTCCATTTTCATTTATTGTAAAACCATTACCTAATCAGCTCAACAGAACCTTCAAGGGATTAGATTTTTTTTCCTTCTACTTAACTTCTCATATCCTCAATTAAATCTTTTTTATAATAATGAATAGATCCCTGCTGATTATTCAAATACCATTCTCCTCTCTTGTTTTGTACCTGCCACAACCKTCTGACCTTCATCGCTCGTGTTTAAATGGATGCAAGGGCGGCCTGCCGTCAGCATCTTGGCCATTTGGCCGWGTGATGAATGGCAGTAATTACCTGTAGACGTAATTAACGAGGTCCAGGAACTGGGCGTTTAACTCAAGCTCATCTGGGAAACGTTTCTCTATGTAGGTCATCATCTTCACCAGCAAGATGGACTTCTCACGCAGGTTTGGCATCTGAGAGGAAATGGATTTTCAACTACAGTTACAGCCTCCAGGAATGCTAACCTTATAAGAGAGTCATTTTTATACTATATAAAAATATACATATATAAATTTAGTTTTCCATTTTATTTTTTGGTTCTTTATCTAAGTTAGTACTGTTTCAAAGTTGGGCTCTCTCACTTATAAAAAGTGTTCTCACCTGGTTGGCGGCCATAGGAGAGTTGTTTTTCACCCACTCTTCCACGATCTTGACCACGGCTCGGAGGATTTTGGGGTCGGGCGACTTTTCGATCAGAGACGTAAGAATGACCTGGATGAAGTTCTTCCTCATCTCCATGCTCATGACAGAAAGTCGAGTTTTCACCAGGTCAAGACTCAGCATCACCAGCTCGCTTGTCACTGTTAGAACAGAGCCAAAATATGTGGCTGAGACAAAATGCACRTTTAAATTGTTGTGATGTCAGAAATCAGGGTGTTGTAGGACTGTGTTCCCCCGTTTTTACCTTGTACCATTAAAAACACCTTCTATAGTCACACCAACAACTATGTTGTTGTGTGTCTATTCGTTTTCCTCGTTTTCCTAAGCCAAAAAGCAGCTCAGCAGCTTCAGTACAACCAGGATGGAAGAGCTTGAGTCAAGCTTATTGAATTACTGAAACCTGAAGACTCTTAAGAGGCGAAGGCCTAGCTGGTCAGATAGCCTTTGGTCTTAGTGACTGTAACTACTCATGGTGGGGAGGTTTAATGTGTGTGTTTCCCGATACAGTCATTAGGGACCCATTTAAAGCACTGATTGTATCTTATAGCCATTACCTCCCATGTGAGTAACAACAGAAACTACTGTAYGTACTGCCAGAGCTGGGGGTCAAGTTAACTTTGAAAAGTGAATACTAAACCACAGTAAAAATTGTTTAATTATAGCAAAGCTAAACAAGTTATACAGATTTTTCATTACTATTACCACATCAATGAGTATCAATCCTTATAAGCCCAACGATTAAATGAACAAGGTGTTTCTTTATACGAAGAGACAAAWGAGGATAATAGAGACTTGAAACCAAAGTAGAGGAACAGTCCCTGTGAAACCAGACTATCTGTGGAGAGGATATCCTCTAACCAAAGAGAAGGACAGAACCTTTGATACGAACTTTGTTTGGTACCTGGTACTGTTGAGTTACATGAGATGTCTGAGCTCTGCAGAAGGTCACAATGTGAGAGTTGTTCAACCTCTTGTTGGATAAATGTTAGCCGTGGATTTTAATGTCCAAGAATGTGGACTGGTGCACTGCTGCAAGGCAAGTTTTTGTCCTCATGTAACTACGGATGGGTACCAGGTAGTTTTTCAGCCCTAGTGCCATGTGATTAATTTTGACTGGGTTGATGAGCTCTATCCTTAACTGTATCGTTGACTGTACCAGAGTAGTGGCATGACTAGCCTAAACCCGGTGCATACTGTGTTTAGATTTAGTCCAAAATAACGAGCTCTCTTTTCTTTTCTTGCCTCTGGCAGTTTATTTCTCCTATTCTGTCAGACTCAGCACAAAGGGGAGGGGCTGCTAACAACACAGGATTTCAGCGCTGATGTGACCTGCAGGTGCAGAAAAAGACGTGATGTCACATTCTCAGCATGGTGTTTACAAAAGTAGCCTACGGATGCTACGCGTTAGCATGCTGATTCTGAAGTCGTTCAATCAGAGCCGTTTAAATAAATAATCTGGCATGCTTGTTTAGTTCAGTGTTTATTTCTAAACCTGCCTCTGACCAGATGCTCCGGTGCAGCATTGTAATTCTGGAATGAATTGACCTGCTAAAAGAGAAGCATTGAGTGAGTAACTTTAGTATCAATACGGTCCACGACCGGCCAACGTTAGTCATATGTTTCTGCGGAATCTCAGTCATCCAGGACACAGAAAATTAAAAGAAAAAAGATGAGGCAACTGGACTTCTGTTCTGTAGCTAAAGACATGTGGAGCTACAAGATTTAAACAGCATTACTCAAGGTTAGAGGATCGATTTTGGTTTCATTGCCACAAAAAAAGCATCGATAAGAGCACTGGTAAAATACCGGATCGATGAGCAATATCGATAAAAGTGGTATTATTGATAAAATCTGAATGATATCCATCCCTACATGTAACYGCCAATCATAATCTTTATATTTAAACAAGGCATGAGCCAGTTATTAGTTTCAAGGTACATACTGTATACCACAGTGACACAAAGCCATGGTGTAAAAATCATTAGATTTTTCTGTCACACTGTTAGCTTCAAATACCAGAAACAAGATAATGGAAACAAAATGTAATATTTTTTATTTCCTCACCTCATTATTGCTGACTGAGAATCAGCCGAAACGTATTTGTGAGATCTAATGGAGTGCTGTGTGGATGGGTAAATGAGGGCACAGATTGTAGAGTAAAGCGCTTTGAGTGTCCTGGTTGGATAGAAAGGCACTATATAAGTACAGTCCATTTATTATTTACCATGTTGCTGGGAGCTACATTCATTTGTGTACAGTAGCCATGGGGGGAATTTTCTGAAACTTTTATTTTAAAATACTTCTTTGGTTGGATAATAGTACATCATGTCTTGTATAGCAAATGTGCCTTTTTCAAGAAATTGCTATTTTGAATCAAATGTTTGCAACAAACTACAGGAGTTAGCATGTTAGCAGGTAAAACACACACAGCCTACTGCTCCAGACTTATTATAGAGGCTAACAATTCATCTAATTAATTAACTAACACCAGCTTGCAAAGCTCTAAAATCAAGGTCATCATAAAGTCAGAAACTCGTATTCTAATACTACGTATATACTTTATGCCTATCTAAGACATAAATCTTTGACCAACAGCCTCAAGTGAAATAAATTCCATTTAGTACCATTCCCATTCAAATCTCTCCTTGGTATTAAAATTAAAAAAATAAAATAAAGAGTAAACCCGAAGTAAGTAAGTAATATGCATACTTAAATAAATTTTCATAATACATGCCTGTATGAGTACCTGTACTGGTTTCAGTGACCCCTGGGTTTGCCTGCTGGGGGCTGAGGTGTTCCCGGACCATCTTCTGTAGTGAGCGCATGAACACAGAGATGAGGCGGTCGATGTAGCTGGCGTTGTAACTACAGGCRGACTTCAGGATCATTAGAGTTCCTAGCAGACAAATGAAGGGGAAGAAATGAGGATGAAGGGAGCAAAAACCTGGAAATACAACAATCTGACAGGAACCTTAACTTCTCCTGGGTAAGTTAACGGGCACGCACACAGCTGTAGTCAGCTGGTATTCATTCATGCCGCATGACAATGTATCTGCTGTGGGAGGAAGAATAATGAGTAATGTCCTACTCAGCTGCTGCTCCCTGGAGGGGGAACAATGTTAAAATGTCACCCCCCCTGGCCGAACAGATGCATCACATCAGAGTTACCTCACAGCAACAGAGAGGTACCAAAAGCATCAGGTCAGCATCGAAAACTGTAAAGTACTTTAAACATCATTTTTATACAAATACTTTGACATCTTGGTGGACGTGAGTAATGTTCATCTCTTGGGTGGCCAAGAGCAGCAATCCTTCCTTCCCAAGATAATCTGTATCAAACCAGATGTTAGCTTCAGCAGCAGAACCCACCAGCTTGCATTTTAATAACACACTCATTGGTTTAATTGCTACAAGTCTCAGATCCTACTTGATTTTGTGGGAGGAAGGTGAGGGTGTAAAGCAGTAGGGGGAAAACCAGTGATTGAAGAAAAATGAAAGCAAAAAAGGACGAGCAGTTCTTACCAAAAAGCTGTGTGGGGTTAGTGTTGGTTGTTGCTTTTTCATAGTTGGTAAGCCCCTCGTAGATAACTTTGCCCACAGCAGCATAGAGACACTCCAGTTCCTCATACTTGGAAGCCACGGTTGATGTACCTGGAAATAAAATATGTCTGCTTTAAAGAAAGACAAAGAAAACCACAAGAAACAACACATTTTGATGTTTTTATAAGAGTGCAACAAGAGAGAAAACAAAAAAGTAAATATCAATAAAAAAGTTAGTTTATTGGGTTTAATGAAGTGCAGCATGGAGTTAACAAGGACTCAATAACAGCTGCTTTTCTGAGTCTAAGATTTCAACTAGTCTCATGTTTTGGTGAAAAAATGAAGGCATAAATGACATTTATATTTCCAGGAATGGTGCAAATTGTTTTAACTGGTACAACTCTTCTTGATGTAGTTTTCCACTCAACAAGGCGATTAGTTCACGATCATTAAAGCTTGTTTAAAGCTGCTGGGACACAGACACACTATTTTCCTGCGACATCCATTAAACTATATTAAATGGATTTAACTTTCACTTTTATCTAAACCAATCTACAAATGTTGAGTAAAGAAGAGTAAAGATTGACTTTAGGGACAATGAACAGAGTCAAACTTTCAAACAACTTTATTGAACAAGGACATATATTAGAATTTAAAGGGGACCTATTATTCAAAATTCACTTTTTAAAGGTTTTTTTACTCAATTTTGGGTATGTACTGTACTTCTTAAAAAAAGGTCCTAGGACCAAAAAATGCACCCAGGGGCATATTTACTGTAAGTAARTGTATTTTTAATGTATATTAATAACAAGTTTTATATTTCCTACATTTTGTGATGTCACAAGCCGTACGACAACCCACCGGAACCTGTGTTCAGACCCTCACCTAGCAACCCCCGGGTGAGACTCCTCCTCCTCAGTATAAAAGCCGTCATGGTTGTTGTTGTGCAATGTGTAGCTCGATTCACAACAAGCCTTCCAACAGGGCAGTGGGTAGAGTGTTGGGCCAGTGAACGGGAGACCAGGGTTCGAGACTAACACGGACCGAAATGATTTAATTATTTATTTTCGTTTGTTATGAACACGTTTTCTCATGTACCTATATTGTTTAGCTTGAGCCTATTTGTTCGAGTTTCTGAGGTATTTTGACCGCTGCTGCTCCAATAGCTGGGTTTCAGTCACGTGAAACCCTCCTATAGTATTACCTGCCCTGGCTGGTAACAGCATGCAGAGTGAGCGCAGAGCTCCGACACAGGAGGAGGGGGAGAGAAAAAAAAAAGAAGCTGCGACCACAACTCTGCCTCTGGGTCTGACTCAGGGTCTCATATATACGGTTGTACAACGGAGCTTCTGCTATTTCTAGCCATGCTAAAGTAAATGCTGGCTCTGGAGGACGGACTTTGGAGGGCGTTACCAACAGAGCTCATTAACATAAACAGCTTGTTCTGAACGGAAGTCAGAGCAGGCAGAACTAGAAAATGGGAAATTTTAGTATCTGAGCATTATTTTGTGCATTAAATTGAATGAACATGGTGTGGATAGCCCACAGACATACCATAAAAATTTCTAGGACCCATAATTGGTCTCCTTTAAGAACAAGGGTGGTTATTTTCTCTGACCAGTCTGCTGTTTGCAGTATTTCCAAGTTAATGTATAGAATTAGATTGACTTGTAGGAAGTACCGCCAAAGAACGCATTAGTATATGTTTTGTAGTATTATCTACAACAGAAAACCAAAAACCACAGAGTAAAATGGTCTGTACTTATATAGCGCCTTTCTATCCATCCAGAACACTCAAAGCGCTTCACACTGCAGACATTCACCCATGCAYACACACATTCACACACTGATGATGGCAAACTACAATTGTAGCCGCAGCTGCCCCGGGGCACACTGACAGAAGCGAGGCTGCCATACACAGGTACCACCGGACCCTCTGACCATCATCAGTAGGCAATGCGGGTAAGGTGTCTTGCCCAAGGACATAATGACTGAGTCGACTGGACGGGGATCGAACCGGCGACCTTCCTGTTCCAGGACGACTCCCCTAACCACTCTACCACAGCCGCCCCAAGTAGTACCATACCATTAATGTACAGTGCCACAGGCTTTCAGAGCTTACTTGGCTCAGTGGGGAAGATGCTCATCAGACGAGAGAGAAGGGAATGGACCGCCCGCAGAATTTTCGTGTTGCCACAGGTCATGCATGCAGCGATCCCCCGTTGGAGAGGCTTAAAATGGGCCAGGATAGCAGGCGACTGCAGCACCGTCAACAGGAAGCAGAGAATCTCCAAACCGGTGCAGATGTTAGAGATGTTAGCTTGCGCTGGCTGTTCCTGAGAAGTCGTAGGGGGGGAAAATGTTACCAAATTGCTTTTAAAGCTGATCTTTTTAGCCATACATTTACATATTCAGCATAGATTTATGGATTAACCAAAACCATTTTAATCCAATACATTTTCATGCCAACAGAGTTAATAGTCCAAAATACAGCACCAATACTACTTTCACACAAAAACAAGGCATCGTGATGGCTGCTAAATCAAAGATCAATGGCCTAATTTTGTCTAAATTGCAATCAAGGTTTACACTGGCAGGGCCAAGAGGATAATCTTCCACAGATTTATGGTGCTAATCTTGCCTAATGAACAAGGTGACTCTTGTGATAAGGCTAGTAGTAGATATTAGGGTCTTATTGATTTGGCAGTGTATTAACAGAGGTTGTCTTCGAAGCCCAACAGAATAAATATATCAGTGCAAGTGAATGGGCTTGTGATTGTGTGCTGATTTTGTCCCCTAATTCTTCACATCTAACCTCTTACGCCACTCCCCCAACTCCTAATCACTGTCATGTCAGTACAATAACATGATAAAAGGTAATCCGATTGAGAGCATTGTTCATTAGTCTGAGTGGGATGGCTGAGCAGGTAGAGCACCCTCCCATAGGGGAAGATCCTGTGTGTGTCCATCTACATAAAACCCACAGAAAGGCTTGTTGTTCAGACTAGCCTCTTTGGGATTTAGAGGGGTTGACTCCATGTGCCGGTGCGTGTGGGGACAGAGTGAAAAGCCTTGCCGATGAAGTTATCCCCAGAAGAGAACAAGGGAAATGCGTGACAATTGCCAGCACATGCTGAAACCCCTGTCTGATCAGGCCATGGCGAAATGAATAAATAGAAAGTGAGAGAGAATGGGTGAGGGAGGGAGAAGGAGCAGGCTGAGCTAACAGCTTGGACTGAAAAGAGGAGATGAGAAGAGGAAGTGGTTAGAGACTGAGGGGAAAGGCGAGGAGATATGCAGAGAGCCACAGCGGGAACGATACGAAAAGCAAGGATGAGGATGGAAAGAAGAAAGGTTGGGGTGAGCTGACTAGGAAGGCGCAGGCTGATCCAAACAGGCTCCTGTTATCTCACCACTGTCATTATTTTGTCATTATTGCTGTTGGCGCCTCACTTTGTGTATTACAGATAACAGACAAAGGACTCTGAGGTGATAGAACAAACACTAAGATGGATTTTAAGTGGAAACTTCTCCAGGTGGGCACTAGTTGTTTGCAGCTTATTGTTGGGCAAAATAACAACAGCAAGCTAGAATACTTTTCACTTCATTTAAGTTGTTTGCTGAAAAATACTAAACGGGACTTCTAGTACAAGCACTTTCAAATACTTGGTGAAATGTACATATAGACATACAAATTTTACTGAACTTGAAAAAAAAACTAAATAAAAGTAAAGGCCTAACCTTTCGTAAAGGACTGCGTCACGCCCCAACTGTCATGGCAAATTTTTTAACTAAAATTGTAATATGTAGAATATGACCTAGAAAATATAATTCACACCAAATTTGAGCTCAGTATCTGTAGATTTGGCTGAGTTAGAGTCATTTTTTGTGTTTGATAAGGTCTCTTAACTGTGGCAGCCATCTTGAATCAGGTTGGATACAAAAAATAAATTGTTGCAGTCGTACATCAAATAAAYACTTACTGAGAGCTTCATTAAAATCCAGTGGTTTATGTACATTTTTGTTAACAAACAGGCAAACATTATCRCCCACTACAAAAATGCAATACAAGTGCATGAAAAGTATGGAGAAGAATAGGAGAGTGATGCTGCGCTTCACACCCAAAAATTTACCAGTGTGAATGTGGCTATATGACAGATGACAGCAGTATATATTTTATGCATAATGACAATCATTCTGAAGGCACATGCCATCTTACCACTGTCATTAGTAGCTTGTCAAACCACTGCAGCTTGAGCTCAGCGCGAGGCCACATATCAGGCCTGAGGGCAGTTTTCATCAGGCTAACGCAGCGGCGGGACAGCAACTCCCCTGGAGACCCAGCCACATTGGTGCTTTCATTCACCTACACACAAGCAGGGGAGGAAGTCTGGTGTCATTATCATTAWTAATAACACTGGGGCTTCATTTTCAATATCACAATGGTGTCCTGAAGAGGAAAGRAACCACACAAGGCAATAGGAGGCAGGGAGTGTAACCATATACTATAATGGCATTAAYAAGGTTCAAACGTAGCGAGCTTCAGAAGCAGAACCGTTCTTCTATAAAAGAGCTTTGGTRCAATCCTCCGCAGTGACAATCATACACACTGCAGGCACATCCTTGACCAAGACACTGAATCCCTATCAGCTCTAGGTGTGGTGTCCTTTAGCTGATGTTAATCCCCTGGGCCASTGAAAACATATTTTTCTACAGGGATCAATTTAGTATCACAATACACTGTTATCAGGTRGAATACAAAGAGAAGATTATGTTTCTATAGACTGCTTTGCTAGCAGTGAGTGATCCCCAGAGGTAATACAGAAAGTTATTTTTAGTGATGGTTGGATGAACAGGAAAAAAAAACGAAGCTTGGCCCAAAAATGTAGCAAAATTCAAGGTGACTGAAATTTCAGGAGACTATTTTAGGCTTGAAGTAAAGGTCATAGCTGCCACTAGAACAAGGGACAGATGTGAGGGGACRCATAAAGACTCTTTTTTTCTGTTTGTACTTGTTCAGCTGTTCTTAAGAAAAACCACCTTAAGTTTTAGGACACTGTAAAATACATTCCAAAAGCTCATTTACAACAAGGTTAGAACACTAAAGGAATTATGTGTTCACAAGAGCAACCATTCAAACACACAGTATAGATGAACGAGTAGCAGGTAGTAATGGTGGAGATCTTACCTGGCATGCAATCCTAATAAGAAAGTTAACAACAGTATCTGTATGTTGTTTCTCAACAGGTTTGGTGAGCATGGTTTCAGTTCCTGGCATGGACTGGCTACGTCCAAACACCTAAAAATATTTACAACAGTCAGGTGTGGAGAAAATTGGTCAGATATTTTATGTGGACRTTACTTGCAACAAAACAAATAGACTTATTAACAAAAGTGTGAACAGACAGCAGCATTTATCTTCTGAAATTCAGGCCAAAGAAGCTGGAAATCACATGCAGTTTTACAAAAACTGCATAACTAGAAACTCCATAAGGCATCCCATGCAGCAAGTGTGAAACAACAAAAATCCTGTATATTGGCTTTTCCCCCAAACTCTTTCAATCAGTCGTGTTAAACAAATCAGTGTTGAAAAGATGAATGAATAAAATAGCTGTTTCCTTTTAACCTATTTAGCATTATGTACAAAAAGAAAAAAAATAACAACAAAGAGGAAAATAAACACACTTAGCAAAGAGCCAAGGGGTAAGAGGATCCTAATGTCTGGGCGTGGGCATCTGTCATGTAAACCAAAATTCATCTGGAATCTGATTATCACTGATTTCGCTCACCGTGGAAGCAGCACCGGCTGCAGTACGGAATCTTTTGACATCCTGTCCAGCACCGGCAGACTCAAGAGATAGACCTCTTTTCACAGCTGGCCCGCTTGTTCCTTCACCGGTCACRACTTCAGACTCAGACTCCGGCTAACGCACCAAACAGACAGGCACAAGTCAGGAAAAATCACAAGTTTCTCTCAGCAACTAGTTTAACATTAAAAAAGATTAATTTGGTTAAATAACAAGGACCTTGCATCCACAGTAAGACAACATTTTTAAACAGTCTGGTAACAATGGACATGTTTGCCAACAGGACAAACATGTACACACTTGTATCTATGACATCAATTTGARCAAGTCGGAAAAAACTGTGAAATCACCTGCTGGTCTTTAATCCTCTGTAACTCCCACTTAATGACCACCTCGGCCAAATCCACAGCCAGCTTCCTTTGCTCTATGGTCACACTGGGCGTGAAGCCCAGACGCTGCATCGCACTGATCATGTGCTGCACCAGGTGGTGGCGAACAGGGTAGTACACCTAAAACACAAAAACACTGAATCAAGTAAGTGAGAACATTTTTCATWTCCGTCGAGCTTCAACTGGGTTTTCAGCAGAATTAGTAGAGTGCATTCCCGCATTTTAGAATTGCGTWTTATTATTTCTGGAAAACAGCTTAACTCTTTTAAACTGCACTTYATGATTTTGATCAGGGTAAACTTTATATGTTTGTTTTCATAGTCTGCACAAAGTAAAATGCATCAAAACAGTAAAGCTGCAGCGCTGCTAATGAAAAGACTAAACTCTAGTGGTAAAAAAAAAATAGTATTTCAGCACTTCTGCCAAGAAATAMACACAACAAAGAGTTAGGTACTCTCTCCTCTGTCTAGGGATGCAAACAATTAAYGGATTTACCATTAATTTGTTCCATTCGATTAACTGATAACGTCCTCTTAGACAGACCGGAAAGATTGCGACTCTGTTTCAAAATGAGTCACATGYAGAGATTTCAAACTTTAAACACGTTTTTTAAATTGTGTCGATAGGTCAAGTACAACGGCTCAGTGGTTAGCACCGACGCCTCACAGCAAGAAGGTCCTGGGTTCGATCCCYGGTTCGGACCTGGGGTCTTTCTGTGTGGAGTTTGCATGTTCTCCTCATGCTTGCGTGGGTTTTCTCCGGGAACTCCGGTTTCCCCCACCCCTAAAAACATGTACAATAGGTTGCCTTCAGGCCTAGGCCTCCCTTGAAAAAGAGATCTGAGATCTCAATGGGACTTGCCTAATAAAATAACGGTAAATAAATAAAATAAATAAAAATTTATAAAAGTAAAACTGGTGTTWTGATAAGTAATAAACTGGGGCTGGGCGATAAAATGATAATGATTTATCTCGCAATAGGCACTTGATCGATATCAACAGAAAATACGTTCATTAGAACGTTGATAATTTAACTTACGAAAGTTTACAAAATTTGCGTAGGGAAATTTKTCTTTATTTGTCTTCCTCTGGCTTCACAAAATAACTGCTGTCACCACCTCGCTGCGCAAGACGTTTACTAAATTTACAGAGAGGGAAAARTACAAGTTACAGACCCGAAACAACAAACGTAAACAAATACTGAAGCTAACCAGTCGCTAAAGCCAGCTAGGCAAGTTGGTAGCATCAAACTTACTCACTCTTTGATAAGCTAGCAACAACCTATTGAGTGRCACGYGCAGCAGCAGTTTCATGTTTCTCCACCGTTTCTCATAAATGCTTCAAAATAACTAGATACTGCACAGCGTTAGCAGATATGATCCCTGCACACACACAAAGCACCAACRCACCAGAACTCARAAGACACCAGAACGGATTTATTGTTTTGGGTGGGTGGTTTTTATAGTTTGCATTGAGCACCTTAAAGTTCAAAGTGCATCCAATCAGTAAATGCTGGCAAACATAAAAGTTGAAAGATATATATTGTTTAATTTTGTGGGATTTGCACACACACATTGTGTGATTAACACATGCTGCACCAAAATGGTTGCTCAAGCTGCTTTGAGACTTGAAAGTCAGAATGAGCAAAGAACAACTATTTCTTCTTATTAGTCTCAAGGACATGATGACGCACTCTTAGCTCGGAGCCTTCATACACCCAAGTGTCACACTCAAGAGTCACTTATCTTTTAAAAACTGAACTGGGGCTCTCAAACACACATGCAGACAAAGGAGCCAGAGATGTGATGCCTATCTGAGCGCCGTTGTCAGTGTCAAAGTATATTAAAGCTTCTCACTCTGAGGGTAATTATAGTCGATAGAGCAGGACTCTATCGCCTCTTAATGACAGAGTGGCTWAGCCCTGTCCATCACGTGTGCACACAGACAAACACGCACACAATCTCTCTATTACTTTATGAGGCGCACACATACACAAAGTCTCATCTGTCTGTCATTATCTCCTCCTCAGTGTAATTATGCTGATGTGATTACATTAGATTAGTCATCTGGCCCAGTGAGAGCCGCCTGTCAGAGAGACAGAGAGGGGAGCTGAGGGAAATGTCAGTCTTCTGCTAAAAGACCGTCGCTGTCTGATTTGGAAAGCAGCGAACATCAGCTGAARGAGCGAGGGTGTGAAAGTGTCTTTCGGGTTTGGGGAGCAGGGCAAGCCTAAAGACAAACAACCTTCTGGTGTTAACTTTGACTCTAATAAACACATCTGCAAAGACTGTATCTGAAAAGGCCTCTTCTGTAAGGCAAACAAAAGCGGAAGCCAGTCAACGCTGGCTGCTTTAAAAAAAATCTAGATGTTGGAAAACAGAGCCCCTATACTTAGACTGCAGTTGGCACAATCCAGTGGGACTTGTAAAGAAGTCTTGTGTAATTTGGGGCACTCAGATAATCAGTGAAAATAGCTCCTCAATTGTTCACCCCGATGCTTTTCTCTGCAGTGAGCTGGCAGTGGCAACAAACACTCATATGTGTGCACTCAGGTAACAATYACAATCTCAATATTTATGGTGGCAGCTTAGTTTAAAGTACCACACAGATGCTAACATTCAGTAGTTAAAGTATTTAGACAAATCTTTCGAGAATGTGTTTTGGAACAAAACAGAAATTTGATATATTTGATTGACTGATCTATTGGGATCCAATACATTTTGGAAGGYGTGTTCTGGCAGGGGGGAAAAATAACCCACTGAGCGAGTTTGATTTCTGCTCTTGCTTACCCTGAAGTGTTGCACAATAAGATGCAGTATGTGAACAAGCTGTGGCACAGTGTGTCCTTCCTCCACAATGATTTTACGAGTCCAGTGGGTCAGCATCTGGTGGCCGTCCTCCATGCGAGCGGGCACAGCGGGGGTGAGGATGGCCATGGCCTGGCGAACAATGGCCCGGGCTTCCATCGTGTGGGCCTTCAACAGGCTGTGAAAGACCTGTACAGAGCAGGAAACCACAACAAATTCAGTAACCTTCCTGCTAGTGCTGGGCGGTTTACTGTTTTGTACCTAATACCGGTCTTTATTTTTGCTATGATATGAATTTTCTGAATACCGGACGTACCAGTTTAAATACCCTGAAGTGCGGAACGTTTCGTCGCGGCCGCCAGTAAACTGTTTTCCGGGGGACACTTTTCCTCGCAGCACCGCTATGTGCATTAGCATGCTAATGTTATTGTTGGAGCAGCTTGTTGAGGCAGCGGGTGGCGATTCCACTGCTTATATTGACTGATGTGAAAAAAAACATCCCATTTTCGCCATCGCTGAATGTAGTAAACACCTCTTCAGTGACGTGCACGGTTAGATTTAACGCAGTTAGTTAATATGRAGACGTTATGCTGATGGAGACTTAATGTGGTTCTATTGTGAAAAGCCCGCAGGAAGTAGTTTGAAGTGGAATTGGAATTGACTGGTGTGCAAGGTGAGTCGTGCTGATACGCTTTATTAAATAACATAAAACAAAAGACCCATTCATAATCTTTTCCTAACCCTTCTCCTTCACGACCGGACCAAAATGTGTGACTACTGTCTCCAACCATCAGCCAGAGAAAAGACACATAGAGGAGGGAAACAGCGACACAGACAGAGGTACAGTAAAAGAAAAAAAGTTAATAAGCAGTGTTTGTACATTTTATTATCAGCTGAAAAATACCGTGATATACCGGTACAGGTAATGATTTAAATTATCATTTAAATTTGGGTCATACCGCCCAGCTCTAATTCCTGGTTTTTCTCCTCTGCCTGTAACAGTTCTTAAAGTTGTGTTTCCCGAATTTGAACGCAAACCCTGAGCCCACATTAAACGTTACATAAAAAGACAAGAAGCTAAGGACATGTGTAAATCAAAAACAAACAAAATGTCTCCGCTGAATTCCAAACATAATTGGAATTTTTAATTGAACAAAGTAAACAGATTTTTGATTTCTCACTCTTTCTCCCATCAGCTTTATGAGTTTTTAAAAGATTTTTCTATATTTTATTACTCCTCACCTGCAGGACGATCTTCTTGTGAATGGCAAACTTTGCAATGATGTGAGCGAGGAGTAAGTGTCCGCTGTATTTGCAGGCCGGGTCTACGCAGGCTTTGGGCAAGAGGCACGGCCAAGCGAACGTCATGAGGCGACGCAGTTTGCTGTTGCGTGACTTGTTGTTGTCGTGAATGTGGTGGGGAGCATGCTCCACTAGCAGGGTGGAGAACTGAAGGAGGCAAATTCGCAGTGAGTCCAACAGGTCAGCCTGCTTCTCTGGGTCCAGAACCTCGAGGAAAGGTAGGAAATATCCAGCGTTAATGTTCAGATGAGGCTAAAACAGATAGTTACTGGTACGAACACACAAGAGTGAACACAGTGTACTTGTAGGAAAATGTTAGTCATTAAAACAAACCACAAGATGTGGACAACACAAAAAGATTTTTCTGTCAAACTAAAACATCTGTAGCTTAAACTACTGCTAGTGATTTTTACCAGCTGAAGAAAAACAGATCATTTGTATTGAATGCAGTGTCTGAAATATTAAAGTTCACAACACAGTCTGCTTCTACACACTGAAAAACCCTTCTTCCACCAACAAAATACCAATCACCATGTGAACCGCCTGCAGAGGAGATACAGAAGCAAGGATGCCGCATACAGAGAGGGAGGAAGGTTAGGAAGGAAATGAGTTTTAAGCAGACGGTAGAGGAGCCATTAGCAGCCATTAGGACTGCTGTTAGTCAATGATGAGACTTGCCACAGCACAAACAAACATGCTGACCTTTAGTACAGTCACACACTGGCATTTACAAGAAGAATTATGGTCTGGCCTGATGAATGAAATGTGATGTAAACAGAAACCGATCACTTGACGTTAATAAGAAGGAAGAGTAAAGAGAGAAAAAGCGCTGAAAGGCAGAGGGAACAAATAAAACAAAAGCAGCTATGTGATAAAATATAAGGTGAMTCGATAGAAGAAGATTCGTGGGATGGTGTTGATGATGTCTGAATTTGGAGAGACGCTGGGTTATTGACATTATAAAAAGAAATTTGGCAGAAAATTAAAATCACAAATGGGTGGGCAGAAAGAGAAGCAGAAAAAAAGGGAAGAACAAAATCCTCTAAAACGTTAATACGTGCACTCGTATACCTTCGTGATGAAGACGCTGGTAATGCTCTCAGGGTTGTCTCCTTCGGGGTTGGGTGGTCCGAGCAGCTGCTCGCCTTCCCCCTTCTCAAAGCTGTGCAGGAAGGCAGGGTTCAAGATGTGCTGCAGCACCTACAGGAGAGGAAACCATTTCAATGATTTTTGTTGAGAGAATCCAAAACATTTTGCCGTTTCCTCTTTTCTGCAAACATCTTTTAAACTTCTTTGCAGAGATAATTATTGCCGTTGTGGATTGTTCACCTTCAAGAAAGCAAAAATTATTTTAAAAGCAACATAAAAGTCAAATTTGCATTCACAGCTCTCTGTGGTTCATAGGGGAAACATGCTGATTTAAAATCTATTCTAACCTTTTTTTTTTTGACAGATAACAGCAGTCAGAGCACACTGGAAGACTTAAGGGACAATAATGTTTGTTATAGCAATAGTACAACAGATTCATGATTAACTTAAAAATACAGAATAACAATAACCCAACTACCATACAGCTAAGGAACACATTTATTAATGAATGCCCCCAGTCAATCCATCACTGGGGGACAGGACACAGCTCACTGAAGAATGAGCCGTAGTTTTGTACGTTCCAAATTCTGCATTAGCACATTTTTCACACACTGTGCAGTGAAAACATGTGGCTAATGAACTCACGCACATGCACAAACACAAACACAAACACAGTCAAATAAAAACACAAAGAAAAGCAATAATCACCTCGTTCTCTTTCGGTTTCATCTGTTTTTATGAAGTTTGTGCTTCTCTCAAATAAATCATGGGATTTGTTATATGATTAACTGTTAGCTCTGATGGTGACTTCATTCTTTCTTTCTTTTTGTAACAGATCTGATTCATATTTGGATAATCACTCAAAACGTTAGTCAAGCTTTATGTTGGGATCTGTTTCTATAGTTTAGAAAGGCACAATTGACTTTTGKTTGAAGCATAATCACATCAGTTTAGGTGTGGCGGCCATCCTGAGATGGGGTGTAAGAAAATATTTTATGTGGAAATATTGCAATATTTGACTTCCTGATACTGCTGATTCTCTAAAGCACTGTAACGATTTAATTGAGGGTTAAAATTTAAACTTTATGGCAGCAGTTCCTTTTTGTGTTGTAGTGTAGCCTYYAACCACTAGTAGGCAGCAGTCAGCCATTTGGCTCCTCCTTTCCTGAGCAGCCTGAGAAAAATTTTAGCTCAAAGGTTAGCATCGTGAATTAACATTAGCATTAAGTACCGATGGCTGAATCTGAGTGGATTAGACCGGCACTCGCTGCCTTCAAAGCTGAGGTAGGGTTGCCAACTGTCTTGAATTAGCCAATGTCTGTTTTTTAAGCCAGATTAAAAGTATCCCTTACAAGACACTCTTTCTCTGGTTTTCTGACTGCATCCTGCAATCAATACGCTAAGCAGGTTGGCATTTGTCTAGGGCCCTGAGCTGAAGAGAAGTTACAAGGGACTGTACTGAAGTGGCTTAACGACCATATAAAAAAATCACTCATATGACTGGCGTACTCGTGCAACCCCCTTAATGATAGGAGCCCCTTGACAGTAACGTGTGRCGTAGCAGCTTTATTTGATATGACTAAACTGAAAGTTATAGACTATTGTTAGACTGGTGGGTTACCATCATTTTATTATAATTAGGGATGCGCAATATATMRACATTAACATCGGTATTGGC
Organism: Austrofundulus limnaeus; assembly: GCF_001266775.1. NCBI lineage: Eukaryota > Metazoa > Chordata > Actinopteri > Cyprinodontiformes > Rivulidae > Austrofundulus > Austrofundulus limnaeus. The sequence goes on from NW_013952617.1 coordinate 826,630, forward strand.
TAATTTTGATTTCCCGCTTATTGATGTTTGTGTTTCTGTTTTGGGAGGGGAAATKTTTGGTGGAGTGGTCTCTGTTGATCTTGATAGTGATAGCTGCTCAGCCAAGAATAACTGAAGTAGAGAGCCACATCAGCAGTCTGGACGTTTTTGACKGTATTTAAAAAAGACACAAGTGTGTTTGTGAGTATATGTATGTTTGTGTAATATGGGTAAATGTCGGTCATTGACCATAACAGCAATAATAATATCGAGTACTGATATTGGTTGACAACTTCATATYGGTCATTACAAATTTTAATATTATAAATCTAAAAGTTGCCACAAATATTTTATCAAACTATCTAATTGCACATTCGGCCTATCCATTAAAGACATGGATCAAATAAGAAATATGAAACACAAATACATATAAAATATACTGTTTTTTTTTTTTTTTCATTTGAATTTTTGAGAAAAAAATGGCCATATGTTGCAATATATCACCTTGGTTACAGTATCACAATATATCATATTGTTACCCCTGTGTCATATTACCAAAATATTGCTAATGCACAACCATTTTCTGAAGTCATTTAAGTCTAAAAGTTCATCAGTTGTAGTTGTGCATCAATAACTACTTTCTGCAAGTGTCATTTAAATTTGTCCAGTGGTAAAAGAGTTGTTTTGTTAACAGACAGACAAACATAGGGCATACATGCAAAAACATAATCGTTTATGTTTGCMTTTCAGTGGAAGGTCATAAAAAGCAGCTAAAAGCTAAAAAAGAAACTAGTAAAAAAATATAGTGGAGGAGCAGCTTGGTGTGTCTCTTTGTTGATGGCAGGTCTGGGATGTTTTGTTGTGACCTAGAACGCACAAAGTCAAACTCTGTAAGAGTCGACATCTTATCCAAATGTGATAAATTACAACGGAAATKAATTCAATTTACCTGGTGTCACACTGCCCCATCAAAAATACTAGAGAGGACGCAAATTTACAGTCTTCATTCCTCAAACCGCTGCGTTCCAAAATAGACTCAAAAACATCTGGCTCTTGCTCGTAAACTAATTACAAAAACTAACGCTGCTGTAAACATTAGGGAGACGCGGCGAGTATGAGCAGCCGCGTCTGCCAATGACAATTTAATGTATTTTCTGTCTTTTCCCACTTACATCCTCAATTTCTGCACTTAAAACTTCAATGTGAGCTGAGAGTCGCTGCTACAGCCCACCAGCTGGCTTCCAGCTCATAATACAGTCCTGTCCTGTGTACACTCGAACTAGTCCCTGTGTAAATATCTGTGGCTGTGTACTACTGAACCACAAAGGAATCAGTCCCCTAAAACTGATTGYCATGTCTATATTATAATGAGTGTTCAACAGAATAAAAATCTGGGCTGCAAACTCAAACACTRACTGGGAGAATTATGGGCTTTTCACATGAGAAGCAAACCGCTTGTACTCACTGTGAACAAGAGCACTGCAGAGTAATAAAACAATGATATGTCAAGACTGCAGTTTCTTTATTCGATGCAATAACATTCAAGCATACAATTTTCAAGAACATAGATAACTTCGATGAACAAGAACAGCTGAAAAAAAACTCTTCAAGTACTCAGTTTGATTTTAATCTATTTTGAGGAAACAGAAGTGGCATAAAAAAGGGAATCAGTKGGTGATATAGCAGCAAACCAGCAGTGTTCTACTTTCTTCATAAGTTTGTTTATTTTATCTGCTTGAAAACAAGTTCACAGATAGTGAAGGAAATTCATTTTAAACAGGGCGATCAGCAAAAAAAGGTGTTTTCTGTGAAGTGTTTGGAGAAAGCAAAGAAACCAAGAGCACCAGCATGAGGTCAGTTTGTTCTAACATCGATGATTTACTGCTGCCGCTTCTCTGCTCCTCGTTCAAACAACTTCTTTTCTCTTCTTACTCAAAGTGAAACATTCTCCAAAAGCCTTGTAAAACTACACTAGAACCTGTTTTTATTTTCCCTCTTTGTTTAGCCTTTTTTTTTATTTTTTTGGGCGCACACATTTTCTTGTGATATTATGCTTCTGGGAAAATGCTACTGGCAATTATTTAAATGTCAGTAGAGGTAACACCCACGCACAGTCTCACGCTCATGACTCACACAAACACAAACCTATCCTCACAGAAACACATCTTCTGTCTCTCTTGGCCTGTGTCGCAGTTAGCGCAGTCGCACACAAGCACAGGACAATTAGGGGAAAAGAAAAACAAAGGGAGAAGATTCTGATATGAGGTGGGCTACGGAGAGCTGCAGCGCTGCTAACCAAAAGACTAAACTCTAGTGGTGAAAAAAAAACGTCTATTTCAGCATTTCTGCMAAGAAATACACACAACAAAGAGTTGGGTACTCTATCCTCCGTCTAGGGATGCAAACAATTAATKGACTTGCGATTAATTGTCAAATAATGGTATATTAGATTAAATTTTGTTCCATTTGATTAACTGATAACGTCCACTTAGAAAGACTGGAAAAATTAAGACCGTTTCAAAATGAGTCAAAAGTAGAGACTTCAAACTGTAAAGCCGTATTTTAANTAAATAAATTCTAATTATAATAAATTAATAATAGTTTTACATCTAAAAATCATATTTTATTATTTTAATCTATTTTCCTCATTCAGCAACCTATTAAATTTCTGTTATGTTTCATGTAGGAGAAATACAGATATACAGAAATACAGGTCTTCAGTTCACCAGAGACACCTGGACAGGTCTCCAGTCTCCATCAGGGACACAACCATCCACAATCTGACGGCGATCCGTCAAAATCAGAACAGATCCTATTTTTGACGGACACCGGAGCTGCGCCGGAGTCAATTTTTAAAGATTACGTCACACCAACAGGAAAAGAAACGAGCACGACATCCGTATTTTCAAAATAAGACACTTTTAGGCTGGATAATTTGTTGGAAAAATGTCGAAATTGCAGCTATATTAATGAATATACAGATATATTTCTACACAAATGGTGTCAGAATGTATCGTTCTGTTTGGGAAGCAGATGGAAATGTAGCATGAAGCATATGTGTACACACACGATACACGTGGATTTTATTTTGAAATCAGAAGTTTCAGAAAGCCGACAGCGAGACAGTTTCAACATAGATAACAAAAGCCTTTATTTCATTGTTTTCAGCTGTGTTTGGAGTTCGTCTTTCACAGAATTGTTTTTTGCTGTGACTTCCAAATTTATCACACTGAATTTATCGCGCGATCTCCTCTGTCGGACCAGAGCGGAGTGGAGGTAGTGTAAACTGGACTTGAAACGCACAGCTGCGACCTGCGCAGCAGAGATGCATGTAGTATAAATCCAGGGTAACAATCCGATCTGATTTCAGCAGTTCGTATGACGCATGTTGCGCGCTTCAGAAAGCTCCGGTTTTTCAGATTAACGGTCGGTGTCGTGTACACCATTGGCCAAATCACAACAGAAAACCTGCGGTTTCACACAATCTGCGTTGTGTTAACGGCCTTAATAATGAGGAGAAATCCACAATTTGTTGTTCATTCAGTCAGTACTTAACACAGCTGGCACAATAAATTGTTAAAATATATCATATGTAAGTAGTCCTTCATGTTATGGAAGGACCCTCTTGATCTCCTGAAGAAATGGGGACTTATCAATTAATCAATCAAATAAGATCAATCAACTTAATATTAATTCATTAATCCATAACTTGCATCCCTCCCTGCGTTGGTACTGTTTCATGGCACATATGTATGGAACAAAAGCAGCACACAGAGCACAAGCAAAAGACCATGTGAAGTTAATGGGATCAAAAACACAGCTGTACATCCTTGTTATTTTTTTAATTTGTTATTTTTTTTGAGAAGGGGTTGATCCTCCTCTTCGTGTTTGTGTGTTAAGCTGTCAGGGCAGGCCTTCCCCACTGACCCATTTTTACTTAACAGCAATGCTACTGCTCCTCTGTGCCAGGTTATGTGCCTGTTACAGCTGTGCAAAATACGTGTCTCTATTTGCCTGAGTGCCTGCATGTGGCAGAGTGAGCTTAATTAGAAAGCAGCCGCAATGACTGCAGTGTTCGCAGCAGCAGGGCAGATAGAGAGGACAAAGTCGTTCAACTGTGAGCCTCTGAGGGTCAGAACAAACAAAATGACCTTCCTGACTCCATCAAAGTAGTTCTGGTGCAAAACACGTCAACCATAAAAGTCACACAGATCAGGTCCCTGAACGCAGCGTTTCCCCACACAGGGAGAGAAAAGTAACTAAGATTAGAAGCGGCTGAACAMAATGAGGGCTGGGCAAATTCATTCACAGTACAAAAAGTCCAGATTATAAAACCAGAGTGATTTTTTTTATTATTAAATCAGTGCAAAACCCTTTCAGGTCAACATATCTACATAAACATGCACCTTTTATGTAGCAGGCTTATAAAGACTGCCAATACACATTAGTGTTTATGTAAAATATAGATTTGTTACACTTTGACTGATAACTAATTATTCATCAGCTGATTATTAGGCACTGGTTGTGCTTTAAGCTCRTTTTGTAACCCAGTAAGGAAAATGTTAACTCAGATTTATTTATACTATGATATGTGGCAGCAAACTTTACTACACTGCTATTAAACTTTAGCTAAAGTTGTTAACTAAACAGGACATTGACTAAGTTTTTCCACTGACACCTCATATTAGTTTCTCTCAGATAATCGTTTTCTTCACCTGACTCTTCTCCTGCCCTGGTCTCTCTGACACTTATCAGGAACATAATTACAGTACAAGGCTGCGGTCTGACAGTGGTATTTMCATTTTCGATCTCTTCGGCATCAAAACTCCTCAGTGGATTCATGTTTATTAATGTTAAACTAGTTGGAAYGTGGCTGCTTTCCTTTATTGCTCCTTCACTGCCAAGCTGTCTTTTAAAGTGTACAAAACACTTTGTCACTGAGGTTGTTGATCTTTAGCATCTAGAAAAGATTTTACTTCTTATTGGTGGATAACGTGAAATTAAAAGGCCTGGCATTTTTTGAAGTAAAAGTTACAATTATTGTGTCGTTTTCCATTCAGCAACCAAATAGAAAATGATGAACGGTTGTACAATCTCTTTAAAATGATTGTATTTTGACCAAAACTCATATGTGCTGAGTACGGGTGTCGTATCAAAAGGTGTGTTGTGTTTACTGAAAATTTGCACAGAAAAGTAGGGGCAAAAAGTGTATTTTGTTTATCTGACAACCCCTATAGAAGAAGCTGTTTGTTCACATTCATGACTAAAGCAAAACTCTTTTCTGCGTTTTTTTTTTTTTTTTTTTTTTTTTTTTTTTTTTTT
>NW_013952617.1:831940-837721 GCF_001266775.1 Austrofundulus limnaeus
GTAATTAAGCATTTTAATGATTTGGCCGATTAATCGAAAAAATAATCAACAGATTAATCGACTATTAAAATAATCGTTAGTTGCAGCCCTACATATGATGATGATATGGATGAATATTTTTGTTTTTTCTCCGTGTAATTGAATCATTAATGATTTCATTGATATGGATCAATCAGTGTTTCCCCTACCATTATACAGGCATATCATAAATTAAAAAAAATTTGTACGTCATGGAAAAACTCTTGATACAAGCAAAAAGTCAGTTGTTTAAGAAATTGTCTGCTTATCAAATAACAGTTAGTAAATTAATAAGACCAGACAACTTTAGATTAATTCATTAATCAATAACTTGTATCTCTAATACATACCTTTGCTTTCAGCTCATCGTTGAAATGGGGGTCATTAAACTCAACAAAGCGGAAGAAAAGAGCACGTTTCTGAGGAATCGAGTAGTTCCTGGGAATTTCCTCCTCCATGTACTCCTTCAGGAAGGTCATGTTGCAAAGGAAGCGACCGGTAAAAGCTCGCACCAACTGGAACAGCAGCTCRATCTCTGAATAGTTACGTCTGTGGAGAAAACACAAGGTCCATTACCTAAGTGCACTGACAGAAAAAGATGAATCTAAAGTCTGTTGCAGTGACAAAGTGCAGCAAAACTTTAGAACAATCTTGTACAAAAGTACCACAGGTACATTAGTGAGCAACCATTTGGGACGTAATTATTAAGTCTGGAATCAAAATCTGCTAAGTTTTGAATGCACCAAAAGTTTTCTGAAAACTAAGAAACAACATCATGTGTGGTTGGAAAATCATTTTATTGAAGTAATAAACTGCACAAATAGGATAATTTAGACCCTTACWAGTTCCCAACACAAATATATCTGTCTAATGTCTTATTTCAGACTGCTTGACACTGTCCCCACCTTTTAGGCAGCTCTTTCTAAATCAAATGAGAATTTGAACTGGTTTACATACTTGCAGTAGCTTAGTAAGCAGTAGGCCAGCAGCTTGGGCTCCTTCCAGTTGGTAGCAGCCATGTTGTCCTTGCGATGTCTTTCTTGGAAGGCCTCACTCACCCACACTCGTCTTAGTTGGCTGACCAGRGAATGTTGCCCTGCTAACCACCCCTCATCATTCTTAACAATGATGCTAATGATCTGTTCAGGCAGGAAAAGGAAAAGAAATGGTAGGTTAGAAGAGGTTAAACWACAGACAAAAATGTAATAAAATGTGGACTAAAGGCAGCTTTTGTATTAGCTAGGATAGTACTAGCATAAAGATACCAATAGAAAAATAAAAACATTTAGCTTTAGACATTCTTAAGGCTATTTTACATACCTTGATGGCTTGAAACTGCAGGTCCAGTCTAGCTGTGGTGGTTGAGGGAGACCCGGGTCGAACTGTTGCTGCAGTACCAGCAGGAACAAGCAGGGGGACGAAGCGGTTCGGATTAGAAGCCARCACATCTCGGAGTGGCTTAGCATCCTTGTGCTTCAGAAAACTCTGCACACAAATATATACATCTCCTTTAAAAGCTAGACAAATAACGTCTAGAATAAAACTAAAGGGGGTGGAGAGATATTGAATTTAATAGACGTGATCCATCTTAATTTAGGGTTTGCTGAACAGCTGAGCCTTAAAGCATAAAATAAATCCCTCAGGCCATTTACAGCAGCTGATATGAAGCAAAATGCTTTTTCTAAAGTCATAAAAGTCAATGAAAAGAGCTGCGACTGTCTGACCATGAACATTCGGCTCCACTGGGGGTCGTTGAGTGTAGCCTCCATCATGAACAACTCAACCGTCTGAGATGGGTGGCGTGTCAAAAACTTGATCAAAGGCTCCCTGAATGGACTGCCGGCCTAGGGCAGGAACAAGGGGATGAGAAATGGGCAGAAAATTATACGATACAGAAGCAAACAAATACAAGCTTAAATTTGTGAAATTGTTCAATGCTTTTGGTGATAATGCTCACTTATTAAAAACTAGCTGATTCTTGATAAGTTCTAAAATAATTTTCTATTAAGCAAAAATAATGCCAATTATTTGAATTACATCCAAATAATTCTAATTTAAACAGCTGGTATATTTTCCTAAACACCAACACACTTGAATAGAACAGGTCTAAGGTTTGATGCAGACTAAACATACCACAATAAAAGCCTAGATTTGCTCTATGACCTTCAGACTACAATTAGGTCCTACCTCAATGAGCATTGCCCTTTCTGTCTTCATGACCACTTCAAGCAGAGGTTTGACCAGAGTCTGAGGTGCAGCTGGGATCAGGTGGAACAGGTTAATGATGGCAGAGCAAATCTTCATTTCCTACAAAGAGATTCAGAGAAAGACAACAGAGGAGAACAAAGGAGAGGATGAAATTCTTGAGACGGCTGATGCAGACACCGAAACATGTTCTGACAGACAGCCACTGTGGAAAGACGAGGACGACTCTTAGCCAGAAGACAGGAAGATCGGTAATTAATAGGTAGGTAACTCCAAACGGTTGCAAGTACCACCCAATACAGACCAGCAAGCATTGGCGATTTGGATAAACCAGCTTTGAAATGCAAACGTGAGCAGAATTACAGGAGAGATAAGACAGTTTTAAATGTGAAGATAACCTACGATGACGAACCTAAACAAGATCACAGACASATGGACATAAAAATACAGGGGACGTCTACCACCAGCACAACATTAGTTCATTTCACCAACACAACATAGGTTCAAGGTTTCAATCACTAACAGATAAAAAAAGATCACTAACAGAGGACGCAACACCGGGTCACATCTCACCTCAACACCCTCCAACGCAGGCTGTACCAAATGGGAGACAATGGTCAGAGTCAGCAGAGGAAAGTGTGCGTGCGTGCGTGCGTGTGTTTTGTCTGCCTTTGTCCCCATAAGGAAGGGAAGCAGATAAGACAGGATGATTATGAAGGGACAAAGAGAAGCAACAGAAGTGACCGCAGGGTAACGTTTCTCATCACTGTGTCAATAAAAAGGCAGGAGTCATTTTGAAATCGTAGCCTGATTAACACAGAATTTATATCATTACAGAAAAGAACGCTTGCCTGACTCACACTAAGACTACAAAAAGTTACTTTTATTTTTTACATTAGGATTCAACTTTTACTTCAAATAAATAAAAAAAGAGCTCCCATATCTTTCATACAAACTGATCTCCTCCTTCCTGTCAGAGCCCTTTAACGTCTACATAGACCATCTTAACCTCCAGCCGGCACMATCGTTCCTTCCCTAGTTTTTGTCTTTATCAGGCTAAGCTAATTGACTTCCTGACCCTGGCTCTACTGTCCCTGCCAGCCCCGCTGTCATCACGCACAAAGAACACAATTTGGAGGGCAGGGGAAGACAAAAGGCCAATTTGCATCTAATTAAACACATCATTTTGAATCGAGTCAGGATGAACTCGGATAAAGAGACACGGCCAGGGAAAGTGTCTATGAGGAAGCAGCAGCTGTATTTTCTCCTCCCCGTCACCTTTTCTTTAGCTTTACAAGGTTATCTGTCGGGGAGATATTGAGGAGGTGCAGTGCTGGGCCCACCACCGCCTGCCTGGCGCCTAATTAATCATTGATTGAAATATGGGCCCTCACAACTCATCTCAGAGGAGGCCACACAGAGGCTGTTGACTACAAGCGACCATGGCATTGTGAGTACAAGGAACAATCTCCCTTCTCTTTCAGTGGGTGTAATTTAGTTTAAGCACAACAGATTAGCTGAACAAAAGCTGTGCCAGCTGACAGCCATATTGACCTGTACCTTCTGGTTATGAATGATTCTGTATTGTAACGAAGAACTAAAGTGATGCAGAAACAAAAACTCGAAGACACGTCTACATTGTGCGCGGAACTTCAAACTGTGCGAGGAGCATGTGGGCTGCGTGTTTACTTACACTGCCGTCGCTGCGCTGGCCTCCTTTGTGAGTTATGACAACTACTTCCATCCATTTCCGCAGGTGTTGCTGAGTAGAACAAAATCAAAAGGAAAACAAGAATAGAGACTTTATGTCTCAGCAGGTCAAATTTGCAACCAAAAGAAAATAATAATATTTTTGAGAAATAAACAACTTAATTAACACCTAATAGTGCAAAGATCTTTTTGTAACTATTATAAAGCAAAAAAGTGCAAAAACTAAGGTTGCTGCAAATAGTCTGCATAATTACTCTACACTGTACTGTAAATATTCTGCCCTTTACGATATTTATTACACATGCACATTATGCACATTGCTGGAAATGGCTTAGTTTGACACAATTGTACATCCCCTTGGATCATGAGTCTGTCATGACTATTTTCTTTGTAATTTTTCTGCACAGTATCTTATTTTTATCTTTATGGCCTTATACAGTGGTTTTTATTTTTTATTATTTTTATTCTAATATTATTACTACTATTGCTATTGTTGCTATTGTTACATAGCAATATATTGTTTTGTGAATTGATGTATCTGCTGCTGCTGTTACATATCCTGAATTTTCCCTCTGCAGGTTGTTTCTATTCTATTCTAATTGAGAATAAGTTTTTGTCTTCACTGTGCACCATTTTCATTCATGGCATAATTTGCTTTTTTGTTTTTATTTTTTATTTTACTTCATATACATTGTTTTGTTTTATGAATGAAATAAATTGAATAAAAGAAAATGTTTTTTTTTTCCATGTTTTTAGTTGACAATTGTTGTGAGTTTATTTTTTAATTTCTTAAGTGGACAATAAAACGGGGGTTTGTAAACTTTGCAGTTTCCTTGGTTTAACCACAGCTTGACAACAAGAGCTACGTACACAGGAGCTCTGATGAGTTGAAAGAAAAAAACAAAAACAATGAAAATTTTATAAGCTGCTATATGCAATCAGTGAAGCTGGACAGGTCGTCTGATTTTCTACATTTGGTAGCAAATATATGTTTGAGGAAACCTTTGGACTAGAACCTTGGCTCACGATCCATTTTATATCACTGTTAATCAGTGTTGTGATGAGATTTGTGTCTCATCAAGATCTGATTCATCTACCAGCTTTGTTCCAATTCCCTTTTAACAGTTTTTGTTTTAATAGTAATTTAAACATAGAAAAAAATGTAATGAGTTGTCTAAAACATTATAGTGTGATAGGGCCTTTAGACTAGAGTTGCACCAATAAATCATCCGGCCCATTTATCGGCACAGATTTCCTTAATCTTGGGAGACAGATCGGCCGATACTTGATAAATATATGCTTCTCATCTACCTTCATAAAGATCTGAAAATCAGTCATCGCTCCTATTTGCTCTGCTGTGAGCTCTACCTAATGTTGAGCTAAAACAAGTTTTTACTGTTTTGAGGATTTGTTCAAAGTTTTTCAATAAAATAAGATTAAACACCTGACAGTGTCAGGTATTTAAAAAAAATCTGAATCAGCCAAAAAGCAGAATTGGCAGGTCAGATTTTTTCAAGATCGGTGATCGGCTAGAAAACTGCCATCGGTGCACCCCTACTTTAGACTAATACAAAATTTAGTGGACAGAGTAATCAAAATAAAAACAGTCGTTAGTGGCAGCCCTAATGAGCACTGATATGCCACACTCTTCATAGAGCACATGACGACTCCAGCCCTGTTGGTTTTGTTTCTACAGAAGTATTAGCCTGTGACAGCTACCTATAGGAACTGCATGTTGTAGCAACTCAGAAGACCAAACACTGGTTTGATGCTTGGGTTCCCACATCCAAGTTCAAACACAAAGCTGTTACATATCAAAGGAAAAAAAAAGAGAGAGAGAGAGAGAGA
>NW_013952617.1:843372-844393 GCF_001266775.1 Austrofundulus limnaeus
GAAGGTTCTCACCATCATCTGATCACAGAATTTGTCGTTGAAGGAGTTTGGGAAGAGGCGTGTGACCGAGGTCAGGCGGTTCACAACGTTGAGCGTCAGGCTGCGGTAATCGCCCAGCATCATCAGCAACGGCCGCATGTGAGTGTGGATCTGATCCACCTCAATAGTGGCACCCTCCAGAAACTACAGCAGAGTACAGAAAAAACRTGTTACAAATGCACACTGCACAAAAATATATTCTGTCTAAAAGTAAATTGCATATTTGAGTTGTGGTGCTACAGCAGTGTTGTTAGGAAACCTGACTTGTGTTTGTTTGCTGTGATGTAAACAATCCTAAAAGAAACATTTGTAAAACTTAGATTTTGAACACAGTTCATGATCAGATTTTTCCCTAAAAATGTTTCACACAATCATTTAAATTTTCTTTTAGCAGTTTTTTTTTTTTTTTTTTTGCAAAATTATATCCATCACATGAACTTCTTCCTAACCCTGGGGTCTCAATTTAAAACTAAGGCAACTGCAATGAGAACATGATGAGAGGTAAACAAACACAGATGCCAACCAAACACTGATGACACACACTCTCACACAGATGGGGGGGGGATGCATGGCAGCCACATTCATTTTCCTCTCAGCGCTGAGAACAAACACTCCATCCTGTATCGATCTACCCATGGCAACGCTCATTAGKGGTAGCAGGGTAGAGAAGAAAGAATGGAGAGAACAGAAAATGAAAAGGAAAATAGAGGAGGGGGGGAAATCACAGAACAGTGAAGAGGAGTGACAGTGTTAGGAAATAGAAAAATAAGGATAAAGTGTGTGGAGTAGATGGWTCGAAGGCCAGATTGTATGGATCCTTTGATGAATAGAAGCAGAGCTGGTTCAGGGACAGTGTGATAAAGCTCAGGAAGGTTCATATGAAGATAAGTGAGAGGGGAAACAATAAGCAGTGTGTGTGTGTGTGTGTGTGTGTGTGTGTGTGTGTGTGTGTGTGTGTGTGTGTGTGTGTGTGTGTGTGTGT
>NW_013952617.1:844587-873719 GCF_001266775.1 Austrofundulus limnaeus
GTGTGTGTGTGTGTGTGTGTGTGTGTGTGTGTGTGTGTGTGTGTGTGTGGTGGGGTGGGGGTTAGAAAATGTAATTTAGAAAAAAAAAAATATTGGGTGTGACCAGGTTTCGTGCGCAGATTGTTTCTCACCTTAGGGGCACAGACTAATCCATAATTAAAAAGGTTATGTCTGCTAATCTAAGGCCGTGTTTTGGCTCAAAGAACATTGCAGATGGATTARGTGATATAACACAGGTATGAGTTTCCCAAGCAACTGAAAATAAAACCTCAATCAATTCAGAAACAAAAAGGCCTTTAAAGAAGGACTGTTGTGAGAACAAACAAACAAAAAGGTAGTGGAGTCATTAAATGAACAGCGTTACTAAAACACACACAGGTTTGGGTCAAAAGATATTTGCAGGTTAGCTCAATTTGACAGGTGGGAACAAGTTCAACAAGTTAAAGTAATAATGTAATATGCTGTCGCTAGGCGATTATCATTTATAAAAACAAAGAGAAAGAAATAAGCACGCAAGTTGTGCTGACCTTCCTCATGCACGCTTCTCCYGCTTCTTGCAGTTCATTGTTGGTGGAGTTAAGAGCTTTAAACAAAGCAGCAATGATCTTCTCTCTGGACTGTGGCAAGTAGTTACAGGCTGCCAGGGCATCTGAGTGAGGAAACGACACTAGGATTCAATGTTTTCACTCTGAATGTCCATTTTCAAAGGGAAAATGTAAAGCAAAACAAGTTAACAAAACTTAGGCTACGTTCACACAGTGAACGTAACCTCAAAACTGACCAACGTCTAACTTTTTATTAARGGTGCACTGATAAATCAGCACTGATTTCCTTAATTTGGAAAAATCGGCTGATACTTGGTGGCAAAGACCTGCTTCTCATCTCTACCTCCACAAGGGTCTGAAAATCARCCAGTGCTTAATGTCCAGTTAAAACAAGTTTGTACTGTTTCAAGGGTATTACGGTTTTCAATAAAATAATATTGGAACACTGAAGATGTATTGTGACCTTATAACATATGACAGTGTCATATATTTAAAAAAAATCTGTATCAGCCAAAATCAGAATCAGCAGATCAGACTTTTTAATGATCGTGATCGGTGATTGGGCAGAAAACTGCAATCAGTGCACCCCTAATTTTTTTGTTCATGTGACACAAATCAGGGTTTTTTTTTGTTTTGTTTTGTTTTATTGGTTGTTTTTAGAAATGATGAAATTTGACCTTTTCAAATCAAACCCAGGTCTTTTCATTTGTGGTCATATGAATTTTACATCATTGAGGTTAGGGTATAGGATACCATATTACCACCATGTCTTCAAAACCTGTATCGATCCAGATTTTGATATTATTGATATCAATGTCATGCAGTTTAAAGCATTTTCAGCTAGAAAAGTCCAGACGTTAATTTATCTTTTTTTTTTACTTTCTTGATTTGTTATGGCCTGGATAACTGAGAATTTACACCAACATATGACAACATGATGCTCTTACACGCATTTTCTTTTACACAATAACCATTAAGTTTTTTAACTAGGAAAACAGAAACCAACAGTAATACTGCAATAAAGAAAAAGTCATAATATATAGTTGGGACTACTTACTGAGGGCAGCAATACGAAGGGGAACCAGGGAGGGAAGGCTCTTATAACATGGCAATTTTGTCAAAGCAGCATCTTCTGCTTCACACAGGTTCAAGAGCTAAACAGAGTAGAAAAAATAAACACAAGAAAAAAACAAATATTTTATCTATTATAGTACATTTAAATTTATACCTTATAAAGTTGCCCAATATGAAGACAGGAACTAAGTTCATGTTTGTGCTGGTACAAAATACAACACATTACAACATTTTTGTCAAAGCATCCCTTAAAGGGATCCCTGATTAATTGTAACATTAGACTTTATTTGATAAACATATATTTTAACTGTAAAATAAAGACTGTAAAAATACTGTAGGCTGTTTAGTTTTGTAAATTTTTTAATATATATTTTAACACTGAGCCATTTTATTTACACACAAAGCATTCTGGATAAATGATGATGTGGATAGGTCCTCGGTTTGCGTGAGCTATATCCACCCTGAAGGTTAATCTTGGACAATATCTGATGATCGACTCTTTTAAATGAAACCAGAGAGCGTTGACAGAGAGAAGGTAGAAATGACTCAGCCTGTAACTGAAAATATGGATGGAGGACAACAGAGCTGCTTCATGGAAGAAGAACCTCAGATTAGCCTGTTAGCTTTAGCGTTAGCCCAGATGCTATATTGCCTTGTATGTATTAGCTCAGCGCTAGCGTGACAAACAAGCTAAACTGAGGTCCTCCATCCATATTTTCAGTTGCAGCCTGAGTCATTTTTGTGTTCCTCTCTCTGTTATGTGGATGGAGGACCTCAGTGACGAGAGGAGAATGTGTAGCGCTGAGCTAACACATATATATGGTGATAGCATTGGGGTTAATGCTAAAGCTAACAGAATAAGCTGAGGTTCTTCTTCCATGAAGCAGCTCTGTTGTCCTCCATCCATATTTTCAGTTACAGGCTGAGTCATTTCTACCTTCTCCTCTCTGTCAACGCTCTCTGGTTTCATTTAAAAGAGTCGATCATCAGATATTGTCCAAGATTAACCTTCAGGGTGGATATAGCTCGCTAGCAGCCTCGCACCGAGGACCTATCCACATCATCATTTACCCAGAATGCTTTGCATGTAAATAAAATGGCTCTGTCCATTTAATATATTTTTTAACTTTTAKTTTAAAAATGATCAAAACTAAACAGGCTACAGTATTTTTACAGTCTTTATTTTACAGTTAAAATATATGTTTATTAAATAAAGTCTAATATTACAACTAATCGGGGATCCTTTAAAAGTGTCAAGGTTTCATACCTCTGTGTAGAAGACCTTGTGCTCTATAACATTCAGGTCCATTGTGAAGAGGCGGGGCTGCAGAGTGGTGCAGAAGGTGTTTCCCTCCATCAGACCGATTTGAGCGTTCGCAGGCTGATGACGCAGCAGGTGCTTCTTAGGAGGAACCATATCCTGCAAAACCTGAAGAGAACTTTGGCTGTTTAAAGGACTGTCTTCACCCCAGATAATCAATAGTCAGATTCGACAGAGAAATAATAATTAAAAGCAAATCAGCTGGACCAGCTGTGTTACATACAAGTTACTTAAAACTAGTTGTGACGGTTTTATCATTTCACCTCTTTGTGTGGTTCCATGATGACTGTGACGCTCTTTCCAGTGACTTGTGCTAGAACCTGCAGGGAGTGCATGGCCTGTTTTCTGACAGTGGAGTTAGGGGAGGTGACTTCTCGGACGAGGTCGTGTGTAACCATGTGGAAAGATTTGTCCTGGGCAGCCAGCAGCTCTTCTGTCTTTTCTTCATCTTTTAATGGAGTGGCACAGCGCACCAGCAACTGCTCTAAGGTGGTCTTTGCCATGGCTACGGCCCCATTCGACACCTGTGTGAAAATCGATGAGGTAATAAATATAGCGTGTTAACAGTAAGGGCACAACGATATGAAAGCAGAAAGCTGTTAAAGCTCTCCTGCTGCAAGAGGGAATGGACAAAAGATGGAAGCAGAAAAACCTATGCAAAAATATAGCTAAATACCAGATGACACAAGCCCACCTCTCCTGTGAGGTCCATCATGACAAAGAGCAGGGCTTTGAGGAAAGTGAGCTGGTTCTGTAGCACCCAGATCAAAGGCAGTCTTTCCATCAGAAACTTGATGGACACCACACCCCCGAGTTTGGCGTACCAGGCCTGCTCATAGCAGCAGGCACACAGACGCTCAACAATGTAGGAGAACAAGGGCAGCTGGCACGCCTGGGGGTGCAAAACCAAGAGTGATTAAGAGCGAATCTCATACGAACATAAAAATAAATGTGTTAAACTAAATATAAAATGAACATGATCAAGGTTGTTGAAGAGTGTTTGCTAAGGGTTGATGTAATAAATAAAAAAACTTACCCTCTCCTTGGAGCCGAGGATGATGCTGGCCACGTCAAAGATGACAGCCAGAGCCACTTCTCCAATCTTACACAGCTCCTTCTCCTCGTAGGCCATGCAGATAGCGATGGCGTCGATAAGTACCAGTGGATCCATGCCCTTCGAACCGTTCTCCTCACTGTGGAACATGGCTGTGCTCGGCTGGCTGCCCAGCTGGTAACACGGCAGCAGGAACGGGCCTGGAAAACGGAGGCAAAAAAAAGGTATTTTCTTTCACACAAAGGTTTTAAAAGCTTGTTCCTGTATGTAAAAGCAACACATTTACTAAGCGTTTGCATTTAATTTGATCTTTTACTGGCTAAATGTAAAAGTAAAACATAAAGAATAAACCAGATCTGCATTGTAGTGAAAATAATATGAGTTCTGTTATGTGCAGCTGAGAATTAGAACTATTGTTTTACAGCAGGGATGTCCAAAGTGTGGCCCGGGGGCCATTTGTGGCCCCTGAACTGATTTTGTGTGGCCCCTGACTTCAGTTCAAGAATTATATTAATTTGTTTACAAATTAGTCCCCCCAGCACAAGTGTTTGATGGAGACTTTCTATTTATTATTAGGGCAAATTTATGACAAAGCAAAATCTTATAATAAAAATTTTTTGGCAACAATACCAATTACTTGTCTTTAAATAAACAGACTCTCAGCTTCTTCCACATCGATCTGGTGACTTCTACTCTAAAGCTGATTTTGCTGCACTCCAATCTGCTTTTAATTAATTTATTAAATTCGTCTGAATACAGCAAACATTTTCAACTRAAGAGTGACCTAAATCCTGATTTTATTGATCAGAATTGACTAAATTGGGTTATTTTTCCCCCAACTGAAACCTAGAAAATTGCAAAATTTCTTTCAATAAGAGAAACCCGCAAAACACTTAAAGTTCTGGATCTAGATTAATTTATGCATCCATTTCCAGCAATAAATCTGACTACTTTATTTGTTTAAATAAAGTWTTCAATGCTTAGTTTGTTGTTGAGCAGGTAAAAGACAAATATTTTTGGCCCTCAAGTCCCTCTGACGTAACGATTTTGGCCCATGTGACAAAATGTTCGGACACCYCTGCTTTACAGAATGCTAATATTAGACCAGCAAACTAATGAGAGAGCACTTCCTCACCACACTGTTGAGCCACAGCGACCATGGTATAGTGCCGAATCAGACTGGCCACAAAGGGCAGCGCGCTGGGCCTCAGGTCCTTTATCACAGCAGACATGAACGCCCCCGTCAGTGCCTGTTCAAATGTTCTGCGAGCAGGTGTGTCTTGCGCCTTGTAGCGGTGCGAGATGATGACGTTAGGAATCCACTTCTCCGTAAAGCTAATGGGAAGAAAACGGCAGCATGAATGAGATGCTCACCTTCAATATCAATAAAAAAATGTATTATAGTGGCSGTATTAGTGTTTGCTGAAGTAAACAATTATTTTAAAATACCATAAGCTTGTGTAAGACTTCAGTCTATTGCTTTTACAGCAGTTGAAGGGAGCTGGACCGCGGTGCGATCGAGCAGCTGTTCGCTCCGTGCTTGAGCTCGTGTTTTATAATGCTGCTGCACGCCACAGGCAGAACTGATGGATCGCTTCATTTTATTAGTYCAATTTTTGCTTTACACTGCTCTTCAAAAGAGAGAGCTAAAATGATGAGAGGTGGGCTGTTCGTGGTGGGTGGTACAGCTGGCAGAATTTCAGATTAATTTCTCTCTATATCATTTCACCCATTGAAACATTTCTCTGTTCAGCTCAGGTGGCCCGAGTGGTCAGCTCTGACCGACGGTGCTCACACCTGGCTGGTTAATGTGTACCCCCAAAACTGTTCTGCATTCAGGAGTCATTTACCCACTCTACAGTACCTAACTATGTCAGAGCAAATCGGAAAAACATTTATCCCATAAAACTCCACAATGCACGGTGTTCAACTAAGTCATTATAATGCAATAAATGCTGCTCAGTTCTGTTGGACACAACACATTCTAGTGACCACAGTGGGTCCAAACAGCCCTTAAAGCACTCAGACCAAACGTTTAACGGAAGAAGCCWACACCACTTCCTGTAATCTACTCTGATGAATAAAATCACAACAAATCAGTCATTTACATAAACTAGGAAGGATTCAGACAACAGTTACATTAAAACRTCTGCTTAAGGATGGCTGTTTAACTATAGCATAACTCAACCCCCAAGAGGTGCACTCTGCTGCTTGTGTGTGGTCACATCAGAGTAGAGCTGCCACAAACGATTATTTTTATAGTYGATTAATCATCGATTATTTTTTCGATTAGTCGACTAATCAGATCATACATTAATTGAATATAAAACATAGAGCTTATCATGCCAGAAWGCAGCTGCTATTATATAACCATCATGGGATTTTAGCTATATGCTAACTAAAAATAATTGCTGTGGAAGGCAAGCTCTGYCTTGCAGATATTACACAGGTTTCTCTTTCATTTTCTTAAAATGATCCCACACTTTTGAGCTCCGTTGCTGGGTAGCCATGATACCAGAGCCTGTCTGTATAATGTCTTGTGACGTCCACGGCCTACCCCAGTTACCACTACTGTGCATGTGTGTCAAGGACAGAAAGGCAGATGTGGCAGTGGAAAGTGTCAAAGCAGTTTGGAGAGAAAAACAAAGTAAAGAAAAAAAATCGATTATTAAATTAGTCATCGATTATTTTAATAATCAATTAGTCGTCGATTAATCGACTAATTGTGGCAGCCCTACATCAGAGCAGTAGGAGGTCCTACAGCTTGTGTCAGGACAACCTGCAATCATTCTACGAAATGTTTGTGGCTAAAAGAGGTGCGGACCAACCCCAAAGGTGGTCTGATGAGAAATATTTCCAGTGCACAAAAATGCTGTTCAAATCTTTATTTATCATTATCTGAATGCAATCTAATAAAGAAACATTGAAGAAGCAGATGTGAACACCCCCTAACTTGCATTAAAACCTTACAAAAGGTGGAAACACATTTAGCTACTGGTCATCATAACTGGTAAGGACATGAAATCGATGACAGGAAGTCATGCATGTTGTGGTTTGGAGGAGGTCACAGAAAAGATTAAACAGATGGCGGACAAGGACAAATGCTGGTGCTAACTACAGCCTGAAATGTAGTATCCGTGTGTYACTTTCGCACTGTAACGAAAATGTCAGTTTTCTAAATATATAAGTGCAATAAAAACCACAGTATGAAGGCATATGGCAATCAACTCCAGAACGTTTACTCACTTAGGATGAGACAGAAGCTGGTAGAGAGCGTGTTTATTGTCGTCCAGACTTGTCATGGCCACCAGGAAACACTTAATGACCTCCCAGGCCTGCCGTCTGTAGTAGGGCTCTGTGTTGGCGCTCTTCAGACAGTCGAGAGCCGTCTCGATTGCCTTAGGAGAGACAGAACGAACAAAATTGACGACGTTTACTTTAAATATTTTCGTCTGAACGGATATTTATCGGACGTAAAACGCCAATACAGCTAAATTATTCCTATGGGAAACAAACAGCATATTCTATATGTGTGATTAACTGCGAGAGGAAACACTGAGCACCATCTGGACGAGTAAAGGTCATTATCTTTTCTACATTATGAGCTGTCAAGCCGCAGCGGCCAGGCACTTAAAAGGGAGAAAATGAACTAATTATTGCCACTCAGAACGGAGAAGGACGAGGAGGAATCCAAGAACTGAGAGGGGAGATGAGGGCTCASCGTAATTGAATTGCAAACCATTCGGTGAATTAGGACATTTCTGTCAGGATTCCGAATCCGACTCGTGAACGAGAACTAACAAACGAATATTTATTTATAAGCTCAAACATATTTTAAAATCAATGTCAGTACAGAAACACAGCTGAGCTTTTTATGCTTGTAGAAGTGTGAATTTATCAAAAAATAAATAAAAACAATGCTCAATAAAAATAAAATGATGACCCCCAAAAGCAAAACAAATAATAATTTAAAAAATATAAAATAAAATGGTGATATTATTTGATCCGTTCATTAACTTGCAGCCCTTTAAAGCTGTTTCCTTAATGTGCCAACTAACCATATGGCTGCTTCATACACCTAGAAACTCACGCCTACAGCCTGTGCGTGCATGTGTG
This sequence comes from Austrofundulus limnaeus, assembly GCF_001266775.1. Taxonomy (NCBI): domain Eukaryota; kingdom Metazoa; phylum Chordata; class Actinopteri; order Cyprinodontiformes; family Rivulidae; genus Austrofundulus; species Austrofundulus limnaeus. Next base: position 852,698 of record NW_013952617.1, read on the forward strand.
CGTGTGTGCTCCCTACATGATGATGGCAAACACACAGACTGATAGCCAAGAAAGGAGAGCAGCCATTAGAGAGAGTAAATAATGCCGTCATGGTGGCCCGCAGTAGATTGATGATTACTGAGTAGGGATGAGGAGGAGAAACAAGACATGAATTTAATTACCTGGAGGACTCACAAATCTCCTCACTCACATTCACACACACACACACACACACACAAAAAAACCTGTGACAAAGATATATTGCTCTCAGTGGAGAACAATAATGAGGAATATCAAGCTCTTTTATGCTCAATTCCCTTTTTCTAGAACCCAAATGAAAAGGAAGGAAGGGGCAAARGGGCATTCAAACTGGTTTCAGACAGGACTCCTGTCACCATATTTATATCATCTCACCTTTTCCATGGGAAGTTGTATAGATGCTTTGCAGTCAGTGAATTCCACTTTAATGCTCGGCCCCTGGACCTCAGTCACCACGTAATGAAGTCTCTGAGACTCCTTCAGCATCTTTCTGTTGCTGCCTCCAAACTTTCCCAGCACCCGGTAAGCTACGTGGGAGATGCTTTCTGCTGGATTACGGAGAGTTCGCCACAAAGCCTTGAAACACAGGGTGGGAAAAAAGATATGGACTAAACTTTAGAGCCAAAATAAAATAACTGTACTGATAAGTGTAAAGCCTGACAGGAGACTCTTATTATTCTCCGAATTGTTAAAGCCATTTTCATTAATAGACAGTATCAGCACAAAGCTACAAAGGCTGGCTGGTAAATTAAGTTTGTTTTATAGATTATATAGATTGGTTTGGCAAATGTAAATTAGCATTYGCTGTTCTGCAGAGCTGTGATAAAGAGGCTTGGGAGTTAACCTAACTTAGTGATTTGTCTGCAGATACTGACGGCCCCTCTGATAGCGCCTAAAAGGCAGCTTTGCTGACTCATACGAAATTAATGAATTCAACAAGCCTGAAGGAGTTCTTCAGGGGATCTTCGATATACCTCGCAACTAAAAAACTTCACTATAAACCGAGAATTCATGAGCACACCGTAAGCTCCAACGGCCACTCCGTCAGCAGCTTCCCACCTGCATGAGCTCAGCCCTGACAGGCTGGATGTGGTCGTAGAGGAAGTCGGGCTGCAGGTTGTCCACGCACAGCTCCAGGGTGCGGAGGCCCTGGCTGACGAGAGTCTGGGAGCCGTTGAGCGCCGACACCAGGGGGTCCATCAGCATGGGTAAGTAGGGCAGCAAGGAGCTCAGACGCACCGGCACTGTCAAACACAACTCCACAAACAGGTCCTTCATGTGCTGCTTGTGGAGGCCACTTTGAAGCATGTTCAGACCTGAGACACACAACAGAAATGTGAACTTTAAAATTAAGATCAAGATTGCTTTAATGACAAATACACTGCAAAAACTGCCCATCTTGCAAAGTTTTAAAATCTTATATCCAGCCAAAAAGTCTTTTTAATCTTGTTTGAGACTGATTTATTAAACAAGAACTGATTGTGTAAGAATAATAATTTTGTTTTCAGAATGTGTAAGGTTATTTGTCTTGTTAGACTGAAAATTTGACTCAAATTAAGTCAAAAATTTCTGCCAATGGAGTAAGAAAATTTTACTTGGTAAGATTCTTGAAATAAGAAAAAATTGAGTCAAATCAAATATTTTAAGAATCTTACCAAGTAAAATTTTCTTACTCCATTGGCAGAAATTTTTGACTTAATGTGAGTCAAATTTTCAGACTAACAAGACAAATAATCTTACACATTCTGAAAACAAGATTATTATTCTWACACAATCAGTTCTTGTTTAGTAAATCAGTCTCAAAACAAGATCAAAAAGACTTTTTGGCTGGATATAAGATTTTAAAACTTGGTAAGATGGACAGTGTTAGCGATGAGGCGTGAAACAGTTTGCTGCTTTTACATCTTGTGCAAAATTCTAGCAAAAAAAATCTGTGCTCTTTGTTCATCCTCGAGCTTTACATCCTCTTATTAATAATAGTAATGTTAATCCACAGTCACAATAAATGTAACGAACTATAAATCCCTAACTGTCAGRCACAACAGATTAATGACATGAGAAGTTGTACCTTGCAGTAGATTAGGGAGAAGAGGTAAAAACTCCTGGTAGAGGAGGTCGTGGCTGCCTCCACCAATGGAGCGGAAGAGAGCCCGGAGAAGCAGGAAGTAGTTGTAGGGCTCTTTTGCAGACTGCGCCAGCTCCATGGAGCTGTTCACTATCTTGTGGAGGTGTGGCTGAGTAAGAAAAATAAATAATAATAGCAATAACAGTGTTTTAGAGGTGTTTTCATTTATTAATTGTGAAACAAAAAATGTTAAGTTACCTTCAGCATCTGCTCGTTCTCGGCAGCAAACAACGACACTGAGCCAAAGACAAGTTTGAAGAGTTTGAGGTAGAGGTTTGACAGCTCAACATTGGAGCCCATCTCTGGCAGCCGTTCAAGAAGATACTCGACCAAGATGGTAGCAAACAGAGCTGATGTTGAGAGGTTGGCCAGGAAGGAGTTTGCCACAATCTAGCACAAGAAAAAAWATATATATTGTGCATTATTATGCATCTACATTCTTATTTAAGAGAAAAAAWATCCATTTTTATTCACAAACATGCTTTTATTATTCACCTGCAATGCATAGTTCTTGGAAATCCTCTCCACCATGTATGGCACAGTTGTCTGGAAAATCTCCTTGAAGGTTAGCGGGTTCATCATGGTGAAGACCCCAGCGAAATGCTCCAGAACTTCTTTCTCCTCCTTCATGCGTACCGTCTGGCAGTTGGCCACTCTGATGTACGTCTGCTGGTTATTAGCAACTTGAACCTTTTAGTAATAAATAAATTAATGCATTTGCACTTTTAGTATTCTTGAAAAAAATAGATTCAAAGTATGCAGTTGTTTTGATTTTGTGTTCTCACCTGGTAGATGTCCAAGGCCTGCATGGCGTATTTGACCAGTTTAATGTAGATTTGAGTCTCTTTTGGCTGGAGTTGCTTGTTAGGAATGAACTGAGCCTCTGAAAAACATCATAATAAACAGAAGGTAATAAATCAGTGTATTCAAACACAATCTCATTAATGCACCAWGAAACGCATTCGAACGTTAACATTTTAAAGGTGTTTTAGTGGCAAATATTCTGATTTCTAACAYTAAACAAACTGATTTCCCTCACCTCCAGGAGCTTTGCAGGAGGTGATCCCCCACGTGATGGTCTTCACTCCGCACACCAAAGTCTTGACCAAGCTGCGACAGTCCGACACCTGAAACGTCTGTTTGTCTTCTTTGTCTCCGGGTCGATCGAAGGGCGTCGCTGGTGCGGGAGGCGGAGCTGCAACGGGCGTCGGGGGAGCGGGTGGTGGAAGGGCAGGGGTGGTGGAAGGTGTGGGTGTGGCGGGGACCCCGGGTAAAACCCCTGGGTCAACCACACCCATCTCCGACTGAGGCTTGCATTTTTTAAAGATCGAGACAAGCTGGTAGCGCGCAATCGTGTGAAACTTCAACACAAACACCTAATTTAAAAAAAGAAAGAAAAAAAATGAAAAATCAACATTTTTCGTCAAGATCTTTGTAAAAATGTTTGTTACAGTTACCTCCAGCATCCTCATCAGAATGTCCCGTCCGTTCCCGTTCTCCTGCTCCGACTTGGAGCGGATACAGTCCACCAGGTTGAGAAGCAGCTTGCAGGACATGGTCTGGATGTTACTGGGAAGCGACTCGTCATCGATGTTCTTAGCAAAGAGCTGCACAGCTAGAGATAAATCGGTCAGGGGCAAGTTCTGGCGAACATGGTGAACCAGATCTGCCAGCGTGCTGTAGGCCAGGGGTCTGGAAAGACAGATGTAGTTGGAAAAACTTGGAAGGAAAAAATACAACATGGTTGCAGAATAATGGTGAAAAATCTACAAGATTCAGGGAGTGGAAAGACTTTGTCCTAAAGGCAGAAAAAGTAGAAATCAATGCGGGTGTAGTTTTACAGAACGTAAGGGAGAAAGGGGGGGGGGGGGGGTTGAGTTAATAAGAGGCAGAGATAGTCCTGCCAGGTTTCATCCAACTGCCTTGTTTCCTGCATTGTTCTAATGGGAAACGACAGCTATTTTGTTGATGAGGTGAGCTGTTCWGGCAACTGGGAAGGGGTCAAGGTGGTTTTAAAATCAAACTAAGAGAGGACGTGYGAGCAGGCGGCCTGCCTCTGCGGAGATCAGAGCTCGACAGCGCAATCTGTCCTGAAGTGTTACGATCAGCTTTCCTGACGATTTCTCCAACAGATTAACATGATGGGACATTTAACGCTGCACACCTCTGGTTGAGAAATCAACAAAGACAATACGCCTATGCCGACTTCATGCGGTTCAAAGGATTGTGAGCTGTTGAGAAATTACCTGAGCGTCTCTCGAGCAGTGTAACCAGAGCCGATCAGAATRGATTCATCAAAAAGTTTGTCCATACAGGGGATAAACTCTGAAAGAGAGCAATAAAATGTAAATGWTAAATCTAAAATATCAGGAGAAAACATTTTTGGATGAAAGAAGAAAAAAAAGTCACAAGAGTAAAATATTTAACATCATGGCAGCAACAATGTTTATATCATGGCAACATTATAAACATAACAGTTGTATTATCGTTGCAGTTTGTTATTAATATATTCATCCCCTTCAGTTTTCCACTTATTACAGATGTAAGGTGTCAGTACTGGCCTGAAACAGAGACTAGACATGGAAAGAGCTCTGCATTAAAGACTCACTGTACAGCACCCAACATAAAAACAACAACTGACTTTTGCCTGTTTTAAAGTTCCAGTTTTTATTAAATCAGTTTAAAGGACACTTATCATGCTTTTAAATTCTTCTTTTTCAGATTTAAATCATTCACTTAAGAGTCTGTATAAAGTGGAGCAGCAAGGCTTTGGTCTGAATTCCTCCTTACTGTAACTCCACAAGCCCCTCCTTCACCTCTGTTCTGAGCTGTGCCTCAGATCAACTCGTTTTGGGACTGTCTCTTTAAATCCAAAACAAAGCGCTTCATACCCCGCCCCCCTGTAGCTTCTAGACCGGTCCATGCCAATTTGATACAGGGGTTTACGACTATAGCGACGCAGAAACTTTTTATTTAAAATTTAATTAAAAGATGTCAGTTCTGTCACAAATAATTTTAAGTAATAGTTCAGAAAACGTTATAGAAAATAAAGAAAGCTGAGCAGATTGATAAATATGACCTAAAAAGAATAAAGACATTTTTGCAGTACCGGAAGAGACAAAAGTTAACTTTTCTTCAATCCTAGAAAATCCAAGTTCATAATAAAGTGTATTTAACAGCTAAAAAAAGGGGATTTTGCATGATACAGTATAGTGCTGGGCGGTATACCAGTTCGTAACGAATACCRTTTTTAATTTTTGTTATGATATGGATTTTCTGAATATTGACATACCGGTTTAAAYAGCCTGAACACTTTTTGAACTTTTCGTCACGGCCACCAATGAACCGTTTCCTGGGGGACACTTTCCGTCGCAGCACCGCTACGCGCATTAGCATGCTAAATTTATTGTTGGAGTAACTGTGGTTATTCTGCTGCTTATATCGACTGACGTTAAAAAAAACCTCCTGTTTTCACCATCGCTGAATGTAGTAAACAYCTCTTCAGTGACGTGCACGATTCGATTCAACGCGCAACATTAATATGGGAACATTATTGCATGGAGACTATATCGTGGTTCTATTGTGAAAAGCCCAGGGAAGTAGTTCTGTAGTGGAATTGAGTTGACTGGTGTGTAAGGTGAGTCATCCTTTTAAGCTTTATTAAATAACATAAAACAATACACCCAATCTCCGGCCTCAAACCCCCTCACCACCCCCTTCAGGACCGGACCAAAATGCGTGAAAGACATGTAGAGGAGGGAGACAGCGACACAGACAGAGGTACAGTACATTTTCAGGTACATTTTATTATCAGCTGAGGTGTGATGAAAAAAAYACCATGACATACCGTGAAACTGGTGTAAATGTTGAAAAACACCGTGATATAAAATTTGGGCCATGCCGCCCAGCACTAATACAGTATGTCCCCTTTAAATTAGAGAAGCTGAAAAATTCACTGTCTAATTATCCAAACTAAAAAAATAGCTTTCAGGACTTTAGTCACAAAACAGTTGAGCTTTTTTTTATATATATAATCTCACTTTGCAAGCCCAGGTTTCTACATACCCACAGTCTAACTTGTAACAAGTACAAGACTCATCACTTGTAGAAATGTAAAAACTTTCTGGCCAAAATCCAAGATGCAAATGTTCTGCCCAACAGGGTCAAATAAAGCAACAAATACTTTCTAAGTTTTGGGAGTTTTCATTTTAAAAAAATTTAAATAAAAATTAGATATAAAGAATAATTAAAGCAGCGTAAAACAGATTTTAAATTACTTCCTCATTATCATACGTCGTGCTAATTTACATGTATTTGTGTAAGAGTGTGTGTACGTACGGCTGCGCAGGTCAGTTGTGAGGATGTGCTTGGCGGCGATGAGCAGCTCCTTGCGGAGGTGAGCGGTCTCAGACGGGCAGTTGGAAAGAAGCTGCAGCATGCCTTTCACCAACTGCTGGGAGTATTTCCCTACCATGTCCTAACAAGGAGAAGAAACACACCAAACGTAACTCCATCTTTTATTTTCTTGCAGTTACTATGTTCTGGGGCCGGTGGTGGTCTTTAGGCAAAAACTGAAACGGTTTTTGTAAGAAAAACAGAAAATATGCAGAACGCCTTGGGAACAGTTCTTCTACCTGGACACAAGCCCCTAAAATATGTACAAAATATGGTTATTTTTATCAATTCAAATAAACCAGCTGTGAATCATTTACCTGGTAGATCCGGATGATGTAGGCCAGAAATGACAGAGTCTTGATTTGCGCAGCAATGAAGTCTGCATACAGCTCCTTGTTAAAGAGTTTGTGTTGCCTACAGAGGAAACAATTAAGATCCAAATAAACATTTTGTAGCCTGAGAGACAATAATGATGTTGGTAATTATGCTGTAAACCTGCAGTATTGGCAATTACAGCTGGTAAACTTGTGTGTATACACGTGGGAGTCAGTTCTACATAGGTGACACGTGGGTTTATGTCAGTTATTACTGGATGTAGAAGAACCCTTCTCGGAACTTGCCAGAAAACTGATCCAATATATTTTTCTAAATTAACTCTGCACCATTTCCTTCCTGTTCAAAATGCTTCACATTCCCCCCGCACCCCCTCCTCATCCTCATCCACCTACCCTGAGAGGCTTCACCTCCTGCTAAGCCAATTTTTGCTCTCCCAAATGGATTTTAACTCCAGCTTTAACAGGAAAAGTGCCAAGCAGCACCATCAACAAATTTAGTTAGAAAAAAAAAACAGAGGAAGAGTGAGGAGAACAAAAATAAAAATCAATCCTCTTTAACATGACCAAACCCATTTCAAAGCCTGTAAAAGTGAAAATKATTTTTTTTCCCTCCACCTCCAAAGAGGCTCTTCAACACTTCCTGAAACATGAGCATGCCCAGACACGTCGAGGTGTTTTACCTGGCCTGGGGAGACACCTGGAGCATGATGGTGTTCATGATGAGMGGCACAAACTCTGACACCACGTTGTGAATGTTCAGTTTATACAGCTGAAAGAACACGAGCTCAGGTTAGAAATACACACACTTTATTACAACTAAAGGAACTAATGCTTAAACATTTCATTGCATTTTACATATGTTAAATAATTCAAAGTACATATACTATAGCTTTAAGAAATATTGTCATCTAAACATGAATTATTTTAGTCTGTAAATTTTAACCTATAATAAAGAAGTGTGATTTAAGTTTACAGTCAAGTCTTTTCTTAATGCATTTTCCTTGTTAAAAAAGGTAGCCAACAAAAAGACCCTTTATTTATTATAATAGGATGCTAAAAGAGAATAATGTGTGAACGTGTAAGTGTGTGTGTACCTTTTTGTCTGTTAGAAACATATCTCATGAACCACTACAGATTTAAATGGTGCTCCTATAAAGTAATCCCTGGCTGTGCAGCTACAACTGGTTCATTTTTTGAGTCAACTATATTCAATAAGATTTCATAATTTTGAGATGTTGAGCGATTGACACCCACCYCCACAAAAACAAAACAAAGCAAAACAAATAAATATTTTTTAGGAACTAAGAAATTGGGTGAGATCTTTGTTTAAATTGTTGCCATTAACTACTTCAGTCAACTCTGTAAGCAAAATATCTGACRAACCACTGGACAAACGTCAGTGAAGATTATAGAGTCAAGATGGCCTACACAGAACTTCTCTAACACAAAATCTGAAATAATTTAGTCAATTTTACAGTCACTGTGCTCAAATGTGACAACACATATTCTGAACATGAGAAAATTAATGTTTGACAAAAACAATCACTCCATCGTTCCTCAGCATAAGATAAACGGTGGCGTGAAAGGCAGCAAGTGATAGGAATTCCTCCATGGAACAACAGGCCTTTGATTTGTTTTGTCTTCAGTGTGAACCATGTTTGGACGTGAAATGATGAGTCTAGAGCCGCTTCACTTACCTGATACATCAGCACAACGATGATGGGCAACTCAGCCAGAACCTTGAGCGACAACGACCCCCGAGGGATGATGGTGTGCTTGAGGCAGAAACAAAAAATAATAATAATAATGAGAACACTAAAAAAGGAACCTGCTGAACATAAAATTTGTTTTAGGAAACACAAAACTGCCATAAAAAGAAAAAATAAAAAACAAAATAAAGGCTGCTTTTCCTTTAGGCTTTTATATTTTTCCACACAGCATTTTTCAAGGTAACTGTGATTTTAATAAATGTGTATTTTACGTTGAGATAAGAGATGTTTAGTGTTATGCTTTTCTTTCCCACCGCTCAATGTTTATTATAAAAACAACCACGGTGTGTTTTTATGGATTTTATATTTGAATAACGGTAGAATCATTGTGTCATGTTTGTGTTTCAGAATGCTGCAGCACTGCCATCTAGTGGTTACAGACAGTATGCTGGTGGAGATTCTCAGTTATCCAGGTCGTGACCAATCAAAAAAAGTTATAAACAAAAACAACTGTGCTTTCAATTCTAAAGTTGAATATCTTTAGTTTCACATYCAGGAGGATTTTTCAATTCAAAGAATAAAAACTAGGGCTGAACGATTTTAGAAAATAATCTAATTACAATTTTTTGTCTATAAATTGTGATTTAATTTGCAATTTTTTAATGTCTTAAGTATTTTTCAACAAACAGAGGCAATAAATCAATCTGTTTTATAATAAACAAAGTAAGATTTATTTAAAGCACAGACTACAATAAAGCAAACATATCTGTAGCTTTACATTTTCACCATTTCTAATTTTTCTTGTTTCATGCAATATGATATTAAACATGTTCAGTGAACTTCCTAAACACTGTCTGAACTTCACAGGACAGTCTATAAATAAATAGAAATATATATATATAAATATAAAAAATAAAGCTTTCCAGCCAGTAAAATCATGAAAAAAATAGTGCGAAAAACAAAGAGAATAAACATCTGCTTTAACCAACTCGTTATTTTCTAGGAAAATCAAACTCACATCATCACCTGTGTTTGCCAATAATTGTGATTTCAGCTATAAGAGAGTTGTTAAAGAGAAAACAAGTGAAGAAAAACACTAAATGTGTTTAAAACTGCAATTAAACTTAATGAAATAAAAATAATTTTATGAATTCAGTGCTTAGAGCCACATTATATAAATTTAATTTGTGATAATCTTAAATTTAATCTGCAGACTGTTAGATATCACGAGGCACAGGGAGGACGAGGTGAAACTGATCTGTGAGTCAAACATAGCTGGGTCCAGAGATTTATTTTACAGAGACAGTACCTGAGAAAAATATTACGTTAAATATTACATCTTGCTTTGTAAACCAGGTAGAAGCAGTGGCAGCTTTGTGATTCATTTGCAGCCGTCTCCTCTGTTGACAGCAGCCGTGTGTGTGTGTGTGTGTGTGTGTGTGTGTGTGTCACTGAATGAGGCAGTGAGTCGGGCTGCTTTAGGAAGGGGGAGGGGCGCACTGCACCACTAGCGGAGGGGAGGAGGAGAAAAGTTCTCTCGTCAAAGCTTCGTCTCTAAAATCACCAGGAAAAGTCGCCAGTCTCTTTTTGGGAAAAAAATGGCGCTAGAGGGATCTAAGTTAGAAAATCTTGTTTTAACATATCGCGAGTTAAGTTGGGCACTCATGGCTATAGGTGGCCGGATGGCACCACTCTCGCCTCCTGTGCCTGTGCCCACCCCTCAAGGTTTACATATAGACACTTAGGGTTTTGGGTTAGAGTAGTGGTGGAGGGGAAACTGGCACCACGCCGGCCTCTGCCTCTTCTTCTTTCCCTTTTTAATTACTCTATAGAACAACGTGCACCAACAGTACATCTGGGGGTGGGGGTGTGTGTGTCACGGTCTTTATTCCCATCCCGTTCCCCGACTGCCATTTGGGGAGGGGGTCCTGAAGAAGGGCGGGCCGCCGGGTGCGGTCCTGGGCTGTGGGTGGGCTCGGGGCTTGGACGGTTGCCGGGGGCGGGGCTGGCTCTCCATCCTCCCTGGTGCTTCTTGGTCTCCTGAGGTGTGGCTCTTGGTTCCTGTGGGTGGTCCCCTGGCCGGGGTGGCTGCCGGGTTCCGGGGGGTGGACGGCTGTGGGGGTGCACTTGGTCGTTGGAGGTGTGGTGGGGTGGTCATGGGAGTGGCTTCTCTGCGGCGGGGGGCTGGCCGGGCGTCCTGGTGCGGCCCGGGCCGGGCCTTGGCTATCTGCTCCTCTCCACCTCAGAATGATTGGGTCTACCTCCTGGGTTCGGATGTGTGCTGCCTCCAATAGGGGGTGGGTGACTGGTGACTGCCTGCTGGGGCTCGGGACCTCTGGACCTGTCAGGCTTTGGCCTGGAGGGGGTGCGCCCTGGGGGCCCGGACCTCTGTGCCCTTTCTTGGATCTGCTCTGGTATGGCGGGTGCCGGTGGGGCCCATGAGTTTGTCGCTGCTGGCCCCGGGGGCTGTGCATGTGGTCACTGGGGGGACTCTCCCAGTTCTCCCCTATGGTCTGATCTGGGGGGTGGGTGGGCGGATCTTCCCGTGCGGGTGCCCCTTGGGGCTCTGCGCTCGGGATCCCTCTCGGGCCCTTGGGCTCTGGTCTTCCCTATGTCTGCCTCGTGTCTTGGGGGTTGGGTCTCGGTCCTCCACAGTCACTATTAAATATTCCATTGGAGAAATCTTGTATATACACGCATGTTCACAACTGCTCACAGACAGGTGCTCTGATCCGGGGGGTTCTGACAGGTCACTGAGTGTGTATATACTGACAATATTTATGAATGTAGGCATGTATGTATGTTTATCTTTATATATGTATGGGTTTGTGTATATATTTATATATGCCCTCCATGTATTTATCCATTTATTTTTCAGGTGAGCGGACAGATGTTGGGTGTCTGGTCCTGTGTTTTGTTGGTGTATATTTGATATACTTCTTGTCGCTATTTCAATCTTTCTAATTACTTCTCTCTCTGTTTTTCTCTCTTTCTCTATTTTCTCTTCACTTAAAAAAAGTCACTGATGATGAAGAAATAAATAAACTAAATAAACTAATAATATTTGGTTTCGTTTTCTACTGAAGTGACACAAAAAAAAACCATATCGCGAGTTTATCGCAAACGCGATTAATCGTTCGGCCCTAATAGAAACTTTGATTACAAACAGTAGTGTAGAAAACAGCACGCAGAGCCAGGTTTAAACAGAGATCTGGTCAGCAGCTTACTGTTCGTGTTTCGCTGTCCTCCCTCTCAGGTGCGGTCTTAACCAAGACAGATGTAATCATCCCCACCATGTCAGGTGAGGGCACGGTGTTTTCAGCTATCACCTGAGGATTCTCAAAGTACCTGGCCTGAAGGGAGAAAAGAAGAGGTGAGGCAATGATGATTTCATTAATTCCATTGTAACAAAAACTTTACATGGAGTTGTACTTACAACAACTTTAGAAAGATCTTTATAAATCTGCTTCACAAAGTCCAGAAAGTGGTGAATCTGGCAAAGAATTAGAGAAAACATGTTGAAAACTCTCCTTTTCTTAATATAAAAGAATTGTTTCTGAACTATTTAAAGTCAGCAAGAATGCGTGTCATCTTAATGAAAATACAGACAGTTTCGAAGCATGCTGAAACTAATGCAGAGATGCTCACCTCCTGAGAGATTGGAGGGCGAAACTGTTTGTGCAGTTCAATAATGATCCGAAGGCAAATCAGCACATTTTCCTCACTTTCAATCTGAGAAATCAAATTATGTGAAAACATAAAACCATGCAACAGTTCTGCATTTAAAACATTAAGTTAAGAGGATTATTTTTTTTGATCGTACATCAACATAACAAAAAAAGAAAACAGACACCAGAAAACGATGACCTCCACATATTTCACTGTTATCTGCAACAAAACCAGCGCATGTAACATGTTGTGTTTGAAGAAGAGAACTCGTACCTCCAGGAAGCGAAACATCACTGATAAGATGTTCTTGGTGTGCGGACGAAGGTGTTCGTTTGTTGGGATGCGGTGGATGATTTCGAGCACCAACTTTCTCAATTGCTGAACCAAAAAAAAATTAAATAAATAAATAAATAATTAAAAAAACAGGAGAAAAGAGCCTCTTAATGCCAGAGTGATGCGAACTTTAATCAGTTCTTGTGATTTGCTGTGATGAATACCAGTAATTGGAGCAATAAATACTTCATTCACAAGTAGTCAAAAAGTAAAAGGTATTATAAATGAAGACRAATTTCTGGTTCTCCAAAATACAATTTCCAAATAAATTGCTTCAATGGACATTTTGAACCCATTTACGTTGAAACAGCTGTACACTTTATATGAATTTATCATCTGCATACTTCAACTATGAAAATATAAAAATGCTTTGGTTTGGTATGCTTTTGGCTGAGGTTCTTTGTGACAGGAAAGTTGTATAAAACATAACTGTAGCATATGGATAACATGGGTTAAAGCAAAAAAAAGACCTTTTGACTGAATTTTTGTCCTTTCTAATTGGAACAGAGACTCTCACAGTTGGCGCTCCTTCGTGGCAACGCTCTGTCACTGGGAGAAGGGAGAATCGGCTGGTAATGTTAGTGATTCGGTAGTTTCTTTTGTTTTGCTCCAGACAACTTGTTAGAAGCTAACGTTAGCGCTGAACATCAACCGAATGTAAACATACAGCAAGCCAGGGGTGACACGAAATACAGAAACACACAGGCACAAGACGCCATCGAGGGGGGAAAAAAATCAATCTCATGCCCTACAAATTTATTTTCCCAAATTTAAATGAAATCAATTCATAATCAATTAAATATTTTTTTTACCCAGCCCTATTCTGAAGTAGTTTTTATTTTAGGGCGACAAGGACCAATTGGAGATGGTCTAAATGCCGCTTCTGACCCTCCAGCCATGTGATTTTGAAGTGTGGTCTAAATGTTTTGAATCAGAAGCTGACAGACCAGACCTAAAATATGAGKATCGATGTGATCATTGGGCCTCATGCAAGAACCGTTCGTACGCACAGATTTGTTCCTAAATTGTGCGTACGAGTGATTTAGGAGAATTTGTGGCATTCACCAATGTTTTCGTATTCTACGATTTTTTTCAGATACGAACAAAATTCACGAGTGGTCCAGACCTGTCGTATATTTTACGAACAGCCAGTCTGCTGTTATCCAGACGGGTTTTCTTCACTAATAACTTTATATTTCGTTAGTTTGAAGATATTTTGAGTTGAAAATAAATTACACTCCATAATTATGTTGACAATAAGTTATTCTGCTTGAATTAGAGTTATAATTTTAAATGTAATAATTTAGACTAACAATATAAATTGTTCGTTCGTCCGTTTTCTGCCGCTTATCCGGGATCAGTCTCGGTGGCAGCAGCAAAGAGACCCCCCTCTCCCCTGCTACACCTTCCAGCTCGTCCTGGGGGACTCAAGACGTTCCCAGACCAGAGGGGATATAGGATCAAGTCCAGGATTTTCTCCAAAGTGCCAGACTTATTTTGAAAACATTTTAAAATGCTTATTTCAGACCCGCATCTGAGACCACCTGCGCCGCGCAGCGCGCTGGGGGGGGGTACGGTGCGCAGCGCTGTGTCTTCTGAATAAATGAAAATGATTTAACACAGTTGTTTATACTTTTAGCAACTCTTTTTATTCCACAGCTGAGCTGCTAAAAATGACAGATTTTCTTTTCTGGATCTCTGACAGACGGACTTCAATCTCTGAACTCGTAAAGTTTTTCTTTTAAGTTTTCGCTGCCATTTTCATGAATGGACACTTCCTGATATCTGAGGCAGGAATCATAGCCTTATATGGTGTTTTTGGGGTGATAATTATGCTAATCTCCTCTCGCGTGCACAAGCAGCTGGATAGAACAGGTGTAATTTACGCAGCTCATTTACACACTTTTCCTGAAGATAGAAGAGTTTGTTGAATCTGACGTGACATGTTCGTACGAACCCTTTGTACGAACAAAAGTARGAGAAATTTAGGATAARAATACGAACATGTTCTTGCATGAGGCCCATTGAACCTAAATACAAATAAATACTTGGTTTGGCTTAGTTGGTTTAATCTTTGAGAAAATAAAATAAAGACACTCAAATGTGTGTGTGTTAAACCCTTGAAGGAAATAGTGGTGAAAACAGCACTCGTCACATACCTGAGTAGGTTTTTCTTGGAGAAACTGCACCTCTCCATCCTGAAGGAACGTCAGGAAGCGAGGGATTATGTGTTCCAAGAAGGTGGAGTACTGAGGCGAAGATGTCACGTTCTGAAAGCGATAAGACCAAGACGTTTTTAGATTCTAAACCAAAACAAGAATTGTTGAAGTGAAACCTAACTTATTACCAACATTTTTATGTTTTTAAACCAGGTTCCTAAGTGTACCAGAATCAGTAATTTCTCAAGTTCAAATTACTCCTCCAAAACATAGTTTGCTCCATTGACTTGGATCCACAAAAACCACCGACAAAATGTATCATAATCCATCTGCAGATGCGTGGAAAACGATTCCACTCCATCACACGGTGAAGGCATTCGTCTAACTCACCTCAAAGTTCTCGCTGACCTCCTGCATCATCTTCAGCTTCGTTTCATCAGCTGGAAGTTGAAGGACAGAGTGTTGCCATTAATCAAACCGCCTGAGGGATACAGTTCCACTCTTCAGGGCTGTCTCTGCGTGCTCAGCAGGGGCGCTCAGATCTTATCAGTTTCACTTTCAGCGTCCAGGTTAATCAAAAGGTACACCGAGACACACACTCAAACACGCTCACACAAACACGCACGCTCGCACACGCTCGTACCTTTGACTGGACTAAAGACTCATCGCTCTCATCACATCGCCCCACGCTAAGCACTGAGGTTCCAGATTTAATTTATTGCACATTTTAACTTGACTAAACCTTGTGAAAACCCCACTAAACTTTTGAAATGTTTTAAATATTCATTATCATCTAATCGAAATGATCTCGATCATCCCCATGAGCCACACCTCATGACTGTGGGTGAGGGTTAGAACATAGATGAACTTTCTATTTCATTCTTCACCACAACAATAACTCAATTAATTYTGCAATTATAATAATGATAAATAATGCATAATAATTTGTAAGAAACCCTTTACAAAGTGTGAAAATAAAGACATAGTAACAGCTTTATGAACCTATAATAATTTATTACTTAAACAAAAGCGTTCCTGTTTTTCTTTTCTTCATTCAAAATGCATGTTTAAAAATGCTGTCTATGCAAATGTAAAACTTTTTTATATAACTGACCACTGAGTTTTGAACAATGTCATTGTTAGTGAACTTACGTGTGTTTGTATCTGTGAGGGCGGCAACAAACTGCAGGTACTTCTTCATCAGAGTGGTCTGGTCCACCACTGTGGGACTGGGTGCGGGTACAAACGCCATGGTGGCAGCGCCGCGGGGACAGACTGAGCAGCAGCCTGCACTGATCTCTGTGGTCACTACAACCTCATGTGCTGTGGAAAGAAAAGAAATGAAATTAAAAAGGAAGAAACCCAAGCCCATTTTGGCTTAAAAAAAAGACATCTTGAGGCTCGTCTTGAGTTATTGCAACTTTTGCGGCTGTTGCTCAATTCAAATAAACTAAATTAGGTAACTGTCCAGACTGCAGCCTTTGCGCAGGTCAGACACATCAGTCGCTCAGACAACTGCTTACAGGTGTGCTTGTTATTGTGATTTATTAGACTGATGCAGATTTCTAAAACAAGCCTAATTTAAGCCAAGATGTATGGAAGTAGCTCTGATTTTGTTTTGCATGTTTTAGAACTATGTTCAATTAAATCAGTTTATGATTCTGGTAGTTTTATGGAGGGACAAAATTGTTTTTTAAAAGGGTTGTGTGTCCACACCACTGATGTACGTTGAACAGACCTATCATAAACTGCCACCCAATGGGCAACCAGTGTAAGTGCACCACAAATTTCTCCAAACAGCTCCAAAATTAAATTTTCTTTAATTTGCATTTAATCTCATTTTTTCCCATTTTTTAAAAAAGGGACTATATAAACAAACCTGAACTAAAAATAACAAAATGCTGTGAGTCAAGTCTGTACGAGATCAGGAAAGCCTGCGATGTGCGATAACACAGCTTAATATTGCGATGACGACATGACTTCAGATAAATGAACATTTGACGTCTTTCTGCTCTGGATTGAGAGCAAAGAAACAACAACTAATACATCATTTTCATTCCAACATGACAGTGTTTTTTTAATACAACTGGACACATCTGCTGCTGTGGTATCCACGAAACAACAAACTGATTGCAATACAGTTTCTAAATAACTTTAAAACATCACCCCCCATTAAACAGATGCTTCAGATGCTCTAAATACTGAAAAATTGTAAGTAAGAGAAATTTAGGATAAGAATACAAAAATGTTCTTGCATGAGGTCCATTGTCTCCAATGACCAAGTGGTTATGATTTGATGTGGTGCCTCAGGTCCCATTTATCAGACTGATACTGACAAAAGGCATAAATGCAAACCCAACCATTGATTTGTTTATGCAGTTTTTTGCGATGCGCCTAATGCACAGGCTGTTATTGTGATAATGACAATTTTGCAATATATTGTGCAGCCCTACGGACAATCCTACTTTTGTAGATGGTCCATGCAAACTACAGCTTATTATTGATGTAAATAAACGTGTTTGCATTACTATACTTTTAAGTTGCAATTACAGTTGCATTGTTTTGCAGAATAGATTATGTCATTTTCACTTAGATGAATGTAATGGAGTTAAGAAAAAACCAACAGGATAAGTTACAATCCAAGTCAAATGATATTATGCTAAATATATTAAAAACTATAAGCACTTGAAAAGCCCACAGACCCTAAGGTCGCTCACATAGGTGATCCAGATCATCACCAAATTTTAACTATTTGACMTTTGTGACAACCTCAACAATTCATGACAATTTCATGAAAATATAATTTTAAGTTGTCTTGTGCTCAGACAGACAGAAGGACAAATTAATATAACCACAAACACAAATTCCTTGGGGGGAAGCAATGAATGGAAATCATAAAAAGAAGTACAAAAGCAAACAGTGACTAACGACAAGTAGATGCCAATACAGAAATGCAGAAACTAAAATTCTGAGAAAGCTGAGAATGTGCCACCTGCTATGTGGTAATATCCTAATTATTATGGACATTTTTATACCATAAACACAACAAAAATATTTAAGACAGTTGTAAGGAATCAAACCAGGTTAATCGTGTTTCCTTCAAAACAACAATTTTCAGGAGCTTTTTTTTTTTTTTTTTTGAAAACTTAAAAACTTATGTTGTCCATCATGTTAACATATATGAATTTTCTCAAAAGAGAGAGCTCAAACTACAGAACGGATTTATAAACAGATCCAAAAACAACATACCGATCAATAGACGCACAGTGATGATGTCATCAGGAATCGGCTAGCACGATTTTGGTAACTTCCAGCAGTATTTAAACATTTATAACAACATTTCGGCAAAATATTTGAAAAGCTCAATTCTTATTTTGCCTTCCTCGCTCATTTATTCGCTCAATAAAACATCAAAGCTTATATATTAGTTTTGAGGGATGCAGGGCAATCATTAGCAAACAAGCTAGCCTTTTCAAAGAAAAAAGCGCTCGTGCATCTTACTACCGGCTAATTAAAAAATAAATAAACCAGGTACTGGTCACAGAAAATTAGTTCTAACAAACATTGCTAAAACCTAAGTGCACCAAGGAAGCTTCAGAATACACCTGATGTTTCAGCAAAGTTTAAAAGACAAAGCTAACCTTGTGTACTTACCACAAGCTACCGACAGGAAACAGTCTGTGCTGTGTGTCCGCCGCGCTCGCTCGTCTTGGAACCCAAGTATAAATGTGAAACATCCCTCCGCGTGTTCCTCGTCATATCTTATATCTAAAAGTAAAAATACAACATATTAATATTCAATAGAGATTAATAAACACATAAAATCGAGAAGGTTTATGTTTGGGTGCTGAAAAGAGATTTTATTTTTCAAAATGTCTTAATCTAGTACCGGCGCATTGATACAAACTGAAAACAGAGGTTATAAGACCATCGTTTTCGATGGTCTTCGTCCTTTCGTGATTCCTGAAAGTAAGCGAAAAAAAAGGTGAATATTTAAATTACAATTAATAATAAAACATATAATTACTATAAATAAACAGATTTTTTATATACTGAATTTGATCACATTTGTGCAAACAACTGAATTTTAATATTGATAGATTTAAGTGAGAACAATGTGTTCAATTATCATTACAAAACGTGTGCAATTTTAATTTTAATATCAAAGTTTAATTTTTTTCACAACGTTTTGAAATTATTCATATGTATATATATATAAAACTTCACTGTGCATTGCATGAGAATATATACCAAATTTACCACCCAATTGCATTCTGCATTTTTTTTCTAAATATTATTCAAGTTTGGGATTTAAGTAGCCTATTATGTAGGCTAAATTTTACCAGGTAACTAAATGGCCTAAACATGTAGTTTGAAGGCCAAATATGAATTAAATTAGTCTATATTGTGGTTTAGGCTGCTTTTACCAGTAGATGGCAGTCCACAGAGTGTGAAGCATGTTGAATATTGAATATCACTAGAGTCAGCCCCCACCYATCCCATCTACTGTTAAAATAAGCAACAACACAGAAGAGTAAAAATGATGACAGCCCACAGCCATCATAACAACTGTTTGACTAACAGCAAGCCCAACTGGATCTGTGCCTTAAATTATCTGTAATATTTTTACTATAAATCAAGAATAATGTTAATTTCATAAAAAATATGTAAAACAGATAGATAGAAAAAACACTTTATATATAACAATGATAATAACAATGATATATAACATAAATATATAATGATATATATAACAATGATTTATAAATAACAAAACATGACCTGAAGTCAGTCAATAATTTAAACATTTAGCTAGTTAAAAAAACTATAGTATTAAAGTATATATTTATGCTGTCATAAATAATAATAAAAATACCAGTCAACACTCATTCACTACACACCCAGCGAAGGCGGCGATACTTGAGGATCTTGTCTTTACTGATATTGGCTAACCATCTTCTCAACAGGTCAGGTTTGTCTAAAAAAACCTAAAAATAGAGAAATATGTAGTATTATTTTACCCTGTGTGAATATTACATAAACTCGAAGGAGACTAGCTTTTAATGTTTGATAACTTGTGTTAAAGAATGCTACAACAAGCTAATATCCACTAACCAATTCAACAATCAACAGCTTATTTTAATTTTAAACTGTGACATTATTATCTTCAGTTCTGATCAGATCACATCCATATTAAGTTAACTAATATTAAATCTGCTTACGTGTGGAATAAAAAAAATGTTTTCCCGATTCTCTTCTGTTGGTAAATCCATAACACACACAACTCTCTGATGTTTTTACACACATTAAATGACACACATTCTAAAATCTAATATTAAATGAAATGTTGTAAATGATTAACTAAATGTTGGATRCAGTTTTATATTTTTGTACTTTCTGATCATTGCAGCCAAAAGGCCATAAAAGACAAAAAGTTGGTGTGTGTGTGTTGTCACGTGTTCTTTCTTTTAGCCTAAACAAAAATGAGTTACGTTCTACATCTGACGTAAAAGGTAACACCTCCAGGGGTGTAACCAGGAAGAGAAATACATTATAAGATCAATTCATTTTATAGAGAAGTTGTTAGTTTTGGAGTTCAGACTGCTGTGCTGTTTTGTTTTGGGTTTTCAGCTCAAGGCCTTACGCTGAGGCCTGTGCTGAGCTGTATGAACCTGATTGGAGTCAGAAATTAAGAATAAAGTTTTTAAGAAGAAATCCAGTAGATTYCTGTTTTATTCAGACATGCCATTTTAAACAACACATTATTTCTACAATATTATTATTAATAGTTTTTTACGCTTTCTACAAGGTCCTTTTTTTCTTGGTAAATCCAGACTTTTGCATGTTCTGCTTAGCGCCTTGGCTTAGTAGAGCACACAATCCATGGTGTAAAGTTGAAATTTTCTTTTTCCATTTTTAGAGTATGAAATGCAAGTGAGGAGTTTTTGAAAATTATTATTCCTAAAGTAGAATGTGTTATTTTCTTTTATCTCAGTATGATGGTAGGATGAAGGAATAATTTTGAGCTTTGGTTTTCTCCATCGAGGTGCATTAAGGGTTTAGAGAGGAAAGTATAATTTAAGATATTTTCCTGGAGGGGGGGGGGGAGCAAAAACATCTTAGTAATCATTGAACAAAGATAACTATTTATGTCAATTTGGCAACATCAACAAACATCTTTGTGCCATTAATTTGACGTTTCTTAAGCAGACTAAAAGGTACCTGAGGCTGATATATTGAGATGCTCTCATTGATTTCCTCAGCTGTGTTAAAAACACC
>NW_013952617.1:873739-877958 GCF_001266775.1 Austrofundulus limnaeus
CACACACACACACACACACACACACACACACACACACACACATTGTGTCTATCAGTGCTGTGACTAAAACTGTTTTAGTGACAGGCCTGCAGATAATGTTTTATTAGCTTTGCAATAATAAAGCTTGGCTGAAAGAAGAACATTATTTATCACATCTAATCTATGAAGCYCCTCTTCATGAGTTTTGCTAATGGGTTTTCATTCAGAATTCTCTCCTTCACAGCTTTCCATAGACTGAGGCCATGGCAAAAAAAAGGGGGGGGGCAGAGCTGAGATCTTTCTTTTAGTAGATGTCACACACGATGCAAAAGATAATTTGACATATAATGTGACTTTTTCATTCTCTTTTGCACCCACTGTCCCCCTAAGTAATAATGATCTGATAAAAGATGCTTGTTTCAGGCTTATTGCACCATCCTGTTTGTTAGTGGACTTTTTTATCTATTTTTTTTTTGTCTGATGGAGGCTTTATCCTAAGCTTGGAGAGCTTGGATGACACACTGGTACTAAGGCTTTACAAAACCACTTGTCTGTCCATTAGATTTGTGTTTTCTCAGTACACCGCCGTGCCTGTTCCTGCCCCTATGACGAAACCGGATCACCTCTGCAACATTTCCTCTATAGAAAGAAGTGCATTTTCCTTATTGAGACCACGTCTGAATCATCTGCAGTGCTTTATAATCTATTCATACATCTAAAGGCTTCAGCTACATTCACTTTTTTATTATTCAGATGCTTTCCTGAGGTCTGCAAAAGAAGAGAACATGGTCTCTATAATGTAAAAAAAAAAAGAATTACACTCAACCTTGCAAATACGCTAAAAACTAAAATTAATAAAAGAGTGTTGATTCTCATTTAAACAGTATTGAATTTTCCATTTCCACAAAACAAAAAAAAAAGCTGGCGGCCAACATGTAGGTATCCTTGTGTTTGTCCCTACAGCTGCCAGAAATGAGGTGTGATGTCACAGTCTGATATTCAGGACTAAATCAAAGGAGGCTGTCACAGGTTTCTGCCATTCCCTGCGTACAAGCAGCTAAAGGTGTTGATGGTAAATCCCTGCTGCCAAATTCTGCCTCCTTCAATCTTTTTCTGACTTTTCTTTCATTCATGCACTGTAAAAAAATGAAATGTTGGATTTACTTAACCATGATATGTTACCTGGTTCCACTTAACTGAGTTGAGTAAATTCAAAGCAATATACCAGTTTTTTAGCCAAAGAACATGAGTATGTTGCTTTGAATTTACTCAACTCAGTTAAGTGGAACCAGGTAACATATCATGGTTAAGTAAATCCAACATTTCATTTTTCGAGTGTGGATGAAAGTTGTATGTGCACAAATTAAGGCTCCAATCTTATGTTTGCTAAACTTTCAGGGGGAAAAAATTGTGACATTTTGTTGCTTTTAGTTTTATTTGCCCGAACAGAAATGTTTAAAAAGGCTTTCTCTCGTTCCGCACCTTTTGCATGGAATATGTTGCAGAATTACTAGAATTTAAYAGATTATTGAAGCTTTTAAATTGATAATGAGGAGATCTGTGCTTCATAACATAATGTGTACATCGTCTTAGTTTTGCTTTGAAATGTATTTCGCATGTTTATGTTTCTTATTTYCTTTTTGTATTTGAATGTGTGGCTTGGTTACATAACTGTACTGTTGCCTATCCTGGCCAGGACTCCCTTGAAAAAGAGATTTTTAATCTCAATGGGTGTTTTGGTCAAATAAAGTTTTAACAATAATAATATTCATTCAAATGTTGCTGCGTCAACAAGCATTTTGTCATTTGAGACTATAAAGTTTTGTTAAAACAAAGGAGGTAAAACCAGGGGATCTCCCTTACTTTTAATTGTCCAAGAGAAATAAGACAAATAAGAAACGAATGTTATCACTTGGAAAACAGTATGTGTTGTATCAAATTTCAGCTGTAACTTTTGCTGAATTACAGCCTATTTTGTACTTTCCGTAGTCAGTTGACTATGGCGGCCATCTTGAATTTGTTATTAGTTTTAGGGGTGCTTTCACTTATCATTTTCCACAAGTTTTAACAAAATTGGACTGGAGGCCCGTTCATCCATTAAATTTAATTGCTTCGTCCTTCTGGTGCAAATATTCAGCAGTCATTGTGTAAAGGCAGTAATTCTCAACCTTTTTAGACTTGTGTACCCCCCTGAGCCATGTTGTCATACCACAAGTACCCCTTCAGTCAAATGTAATGATAATTCTCCAAAACTACAATTTACTACAGCTGATAATTAAATGAAAATTATTTATTTAACCCCCCTAGAACATTTAATTCTAAGGCATTTTATTTTTTTCAACTGAAATTAAACACAAAGATAAATATGTTGCCTTGAAAGTGAATAAGTAATTGAATAAATAAAGCAGGAAATGACAGGTGCAGAAAACAGCAGCATCCAAAATACATCAGAAACTCACTCAAATGAGCAAATGCCATGAGATTCCACGTTTTATACTGGATTCCATTTTGTGTTAATTCCATGATTTTGACTGCAATTTCTGCATTGCAAAAATCATAGGGCCCTACATATCTCAGCCCTATTTTTATTCATTTATTTTTTACACACCTGGGAAATTTTTCCAGGTACCCCCTGTAAAATGCTCACATACCCCCTGGTTGGGAATCACTGCTTTAGACAGTGTGAAGGGCTGAAAGAACTGTCCAAGGTCCTGATAGTGTTGGAATGTTTCAGGACTTYAKRGTCTAAGGGGTGGGGTTTAGTGCATCACATGGTCACTTTAGCCCCTTTGCCCTGAACTCTTTAATTCTGTTGGACTCCACATAGTTAGGCATGTATCCATTGCTGGTTCCAGTCCATAAGAGAACTCCTCACATATGGTTCCAAAAACGAACCAAACAATTCGCTCACTCACACTTACAGACAATTTCAATATACCAGTCAKCCTAAACTGGAAGAGCAATAAAATTATATATATGCACAGAAAGAACATGCAAACTCAGACCAAGATTCTCACTAAGCTACAACAGCTCTACCAACCACACCATTGTGCCTCAAGAGATTAATAATTATAGCTGTAGGCAAAGATAGCTGTACACACAAACACAGACAAAGCCTATCAACTGCTTTTCACCTTTTGGTGGTGAATGGTCTTGTTTTTACACACACAAGCAGAAAAATGGTGGTTTGTCTGTCCACATAACAAAACCATGTTTTTCAAAAACCTGAAACCAGTGGAGTTTATTAAAGCACTTTAACTTCCATGAGTCATGATGCTGTACCCCTGTGATGCATTGACTTTAATCAGCTGAAACTACCAGAGTCTGGTCCTTTTGAAACAACATATTGCTTGAATTTTATCACTGAAAAACCAATGTTTAAATTTCCATCTTTTTTGTTTTTTACTTAATGAAATGTCTCTGTGACTGTGGGTGTGATTAAGGGCATGAGTCTGCATGAAGCAAAGCTCAGTGGTATGTCTTCCGGTCTGCACACCAGGTCTTAATGACCTTTCACAGCTAGGCGGGCAACTGGCGCTAATTGTTTGCCACCACATCCTGTTTCCCCGCCGCTTGCCCTCATTGAAGATGCTCACCTGCGTTTGAAAATCATTATGTCTGCAATTCTGCCATTTAAAGACCAGCCTCAGKGTAGATGTTTGGAACGTGTTTACAAGAGCACACAGTATAATTACATGTTTGGGGCTCTTACTGTCAATCTCACCTGTCTAAATGATTTTTTGGTCTGTATAAACTTCAACACATGTTCCATTAAAGGAGACGTGTCATGCTTTTGAATCCTTTKTTTTCACAATAAAATCATTCAGTTGGGGTCCATACAAGTGGACCTGCAATACTTTGATTTGAATTCCTCCTTATTGTAACTCSACAAGCTCCTCTTTCACCCCTTTTCTGAGCTGTCTCAGATCARCTCGTTTTGATGCTGTCTCTTTAAATCCAAACGAGACGCTTTGCACWCCGTCCCCTTCCAGCTTCCAAAGCAATTCATTGAAAGAGATATTTACAAATTAATTAAAAGATGTCAACAAAGAAAGACTTGTCCATCCARCCTTACATGGTGGAGCCAGAGTCAGCTTTTAGCCTGCCTTTTGATACGTTTAGCTTCTATCTATCCTTTTGCTAAATGTAGCTTCAATGAAGCCTTTTGTTACTTTTAGTTCAAGTTTAATTCATTTATTCATTTCATTAAAAACAAACACAACTTTTCGCATAATAAAAC
>NW_013952617.1:879781-887387 GCF_001266775.1 Austrofundulus limnaeus
GTGTACAGAAAATGGATGGATGGATGGATGGATAGAAGCTTCTTCAGCTCATGACTGAAGAGTGGAGTTCCTCTTTTGTGAAACTCAGTTCTGTAACTTTAAATCACAGTGAAGAGTCAGGGTCTTTGCCTGGCTCACACATGTTTTGGTCACATGCATTAAAGGCTGAGTAATGTCTTTATGTTGATCTTCAATCCTTGGGGTGTAGGACAGGTGAGTCTTGTCCTGAAGAGTTGAGTCATGTGTTTGTTTGTTTGTTTGTTTGTTTGTTTGTTTGTTTGTTTGTTTGTTTGTTTGTTTGTTTGTTTGTTTTGTTTGTTTGTTCCGGTAACATTTGTGTCTCCTTTTTTTTTTCTTTTTAATTTTTTTCAACTAACGTTAAAAGTTCAGCTTCTCAGCCAAACACAACGAAGCCACTCAGCACCCATAACCCAAAATAAACAACGTCTCTCCAATTAAATCCATAAACTAAACAAGCAAACGATTGTTTGCGCAAACTGCCCCGTGACGTCAGCCATCCCCAGCCAATCAGCGCGCCTTCGCAGACACCTTTTTTTGGTAATCCGCTTTGGCGAAGCGGAGCTGTCCGTTCAGCACCATAGTGCGCGCGCTCTTCGCGCCAGAAATAGTCCCGTTAGAACAAGCGGCTTTGACCGGATTTGCGGTGACAGACTCACACTTGATCGGATTGTCTTATTCTTTGCTGCCTGGTCAACATGGCGCAACCGTGAGGAAGCAGCTTAGCCTGTTTTAGGACAGTGGTGCGGGGGGGGGAGACACTTTTACGCACTGAATTTTGGAGGTCAGGGTTCAGCGTTTCTTTCTTTTTTTTTTTTCTCCCCTAAACGCTCGATATGTTTCTCCTCCTGTGCGGAGTTTTGTGTTTTTGCGCTCTTGGCTGCGGCCAGCCGGATGACGGGAAGCGCTACATCTGCCGGGCGATCCCCATCAGCGGCGACGCCAGCTGCCCCGTGACATTACTCCCGGACCTAAACACGGGGGGTCAGGAAGAGGAGCTCAGGAACACCGTCATGCAGCTGCGGGAGACGATTGTGCAGCAGAAGGACACCATCTCCAAGCAGCAGAGCACCATCAACGAGCTGACCACCAAGCTGTCCCTGTGCGCCTCAGCCACCAACGACAGGAAGTACGGGAATAAAGGCGCTTCGTGGGGGAAGGACAAGCAGAACACGATGGGGGACGTCCCCACCGATCCGAACGATTCCATCGACAGCCTCGGGAAAACCATGCAGGGGCTCAAGGAGCGACTGGAGAACCTGGAGGTAAGGGGGTGCCATCATGCTGCGCCAAGCTGAACCAGGACGCAGCCCTGCGCGTAAAAGCAGAGTGGGGATTCTGGGAACGGGTTTTCTGGATCAGGGCAAAATGTTGTGTCACTGCTGAGGGGGTGATTTGTTCCCGTGGAGATCAAGTAAAGCTTTCTGTGTGCATAAGCAGTCAGCTAACTATAGTGGCTCAATGGCTTTGAGGTGAATGCTCCTTCTTTGACACAGTTCTTTATTTTTCGTTCTTTCGATTTTAAATCCGCTAATCTCACTTTAAACCAAGATATTCTTCTGGGATGAACGGTGAAAGGTGACGACGTGATAACCGTTTTGGTCAAATCTTGATGCAGGAGCTCAAACTAAATTTCTATTTCTCGCGTGATTTGTCAGCGCTCACAGAATGCGTTGGGAATGACTCTCAGCTACTACCACAACTCATTTGATTTTAGTTCAAATTTTGTGAAAATTACTGCACTGTGGTCCATTTTGTGTTTTCTGAGTTCGATGAGCAGTGTCAGCCATCTTGAATCGGATTGATCTCAAAAGTTAATCAGTTGTCGAAGCACATTCAAACATTTGTTTCTGAGCGTTTCGATAAAATCTGTTGATGGGTTCATGAGATATGTTGCTAACAGACAGAGTTCTCTCCGGTTAATGTCAAAGTTTTTAACAGATATTGTGCAATTTGTAGTACTTGGCAATATAAGTGTTGGGGTACACTTTCAGCTACTGCAAAACCTAATTTTTAAATGAAATATGTAACATTAACTGAGACTCTAACCTTTTATATTCGCTCAGTTTGATTAGCTGTGGCAGCAACCTTAAATCCAACTGACTCCAAAAGTGAGAGAGTTGTAGATTTATGTTGAATAATTGCATTTGGAGAGTTTTGTTAAAATTCATTCAACGGTTCATGAGATATTTTGCAAAAGACACTGTCACACTAGACAACTTATGCCAACTTATGAAACATTTTTGTCCAAATAGCCAATAAAAGTCATATATTTGATCAATTTGCTTGAATAACATTATTTACATGCCGAAAAGAAGCTTCCTGTTGATTTTTTTCAGTTCCATCTTCAGTGTAGATGTCTTTAAAATGTTCATAAGTTGGCATAAGTTGTCTAGTGTGACAGGGCCTTACAGACAGAGCACACTGTAAAAAATGAAATGTTGGATTTACTTAACCATGTTATGTTACCTGGTTCCACTTAACTGAGTTGAGTAAATTCAAAGCAATATACCAGTTTTTTAGCCAAAGAACACGAGTATGTTGCTTTGAATTTACTCAACTCAGTTAAGTGGAACCAGGTAACATTACATGGTTAAGTAAATCCAACATTTCATTAGGAGTTGTTGCCAAAGTTAAAAGCTAAGATTTTACGTAATTTGTTACTGCTTTGAGTATTAGTTGGGAATGACTCTCATCTACTGCTACAGCAAATTTTAGTTCAATACCTGTAAATGTGTCTGAGTCATAGTCATCTATGTAAATATTGGCAAAAACCTWTTAAAGAACATTGTTATAACAGTGCATCATTAGAAAAGCCCTAACCTTGCCCGATGAAGCAGAAGTTGTTCACCAGTGATGTAAGACATCACTTTAAGCCGTTCAGGTGTTCAGTACTCGGTGATCATCTTTCTTCACTTCCTGTTCATGCTCTCCTTGCCTGTGCTTCCCGCACAGCAACAGCAGGTGAGGGCCAACATATCAGGGGCCTCGTTCCCCAGCGAGCTGCGCGACCTGCTGCAGCGGCGGCTCGGGGARCTGGAGAAGCAGCTCCTGAAGAAGGTCAGCAACCTGGAGGAGGAAAAGAGTTTGCTGTCCAACGCCACGGCTGCCTACAGGCTGAAGACGGAGAGCACGCTGAACGCCCTGGTGGAGAGGATCAACGAGCTGGAGAAAGGTAAACGGAGGACGCTGCGCCGTCCGACACCTGCCGTGGCAAGTCACTTCTGCTCTGGGATAAAGAAAATAAACCCAAAACACAGAGACAGGATGACTACGTGGCACAAAGGGAAAGACAAAAGTTGTGTGTCATTCTGTGGAACAGCAATCATTTTATTTTTGAGTCGTACCCACTTCTGTGTTTGAGGTGGATCTGCTCTAGCAGCTGTCTTAAACTAGATCTAAAAGTAAATCAGCTGTAGCTCTATATCCAATAATAACACTCTGAAAGTTTCATTCAAATCTAGTTTGTTCGATATTTTGTTAAAGGGGCAATATTATGTGTTTCTCAGGCATACATTTAAACACTATACATTAATAAAGTATCTATGTCCCCTTTAATTGTTATCAAAAAGGTTTTTAAGTTTAAATAGTAAATAAACTTTTCTCATCACTTCCTTTTCTAAACACCTTGAAATTGGCCTCTGTCTCTTTAAGAACCTTCTTCMTCTTCTGTCCCGTCTTTCGGTGCGGGGGCGTTGTGCGCGCGGGTCGGGTGGGGTGGGGTATTGCAAGTCGTTGGGGCCATAAATCGAGCGTTTATTTACGTGCAAATCCTAACGCGCGGTGGCGTTACGCGCGAACGCGCGGTTGGTTAGGGTTAGGGTTAGGGTAGAAAGCGCCACCGCACGTTATTTAATGCCACCGCGCGTGGCGCCACCGCGTGTTCGCACGTTATTTACGGCACCGCGCGTTCGGATTTGCACGTAAATATATGTCCGATTTATGACCCCAACGGCTTGCCATAGTGGGGGGCGGGGGGTTCGCGCAGTTTATGATGCAGTTTACTTGGCATCWGAAAATACATTTCCTAAAAGGTATTTTGAATCTGAAAAGAGCTTCACTGAGTGAGACGTAGTGTTAAGAGCAGCAGACAGTTTAAGTTTCACTTTCACTTTGCTCTGTTAATGCCGAGAGCCTGCAGGGGTTGTGCTCCGTGATGAGGAAGTTTGGCTTAAAGACACGTCCCAGGGGGCGTTTCTGGTACCAAAAGGCGTTTCTGGTCCCCACCTGTCGTTTTGCTCCTCTGCATGGCTTCCTAAAAACGCTGCAGGATTTCTCAACCATGCATGAATGAGCTTTGAGCATGTTTTTTTATGAGAGTATAACATTATAACATGATAATATAAAACTCAAAAAGTTGATTTTACATGATATTGCCCCTTTAACAGACAAACATGGTTGATTCCGATGTTAAAGGCAAAGATTAAAACAAATATATTATGTGTAGTAAATTCAAAGGATGTGTTAGGGATCAGTCTACTACCACACTAAATTTAAACTTATTTGTAAAACYATCTGAGATTTTTTTGCACTTGCTAAAGTCATTTAGTTGTGGTGCTAAGTTGAATTGGGTCAACTCTAAAAGAYATTTAGTTGTAGATGTGCAACTCATGGTTACGTTCTGAGAGTTTTGTTGAAATTAAGTTAGTGGTTCATGAATATTTTGCTGACACAGAGACACACAAACACACACTCAGACAAAAACATTATTAAATGAGTAAAAATTACTTTTCTTTGTTTAATGAAAACAATTCAAGGCTCYTTGAGTACATTTATTATAGGTATAAAAGGTAATTTCATTTACTTTGTACTCATTTTTTAACTGTCTTGTTTCCTGTTGTTTATGTCAGGAGGAGGAGATTTTAAGTCCCCCGAGCAGTTTAAGCTGTCCCTCCCCCAGCGGACCAACTACCTGTTCGGCCGCATCACCAAGAGCCTGCCGGAGATGTACGCCTTCACCCTGTGCATGTGGATCAAGGCCAGCGCCGGCCCTGGGATCGGAACCCCCTTCTCTTATGGTGTTCCGGGACAAGCCAACGAGATTGTGCTGATAGAGTGGGGYAATAACCCCATTGAGCTGCTCATTAATGACAAGGTAACATATTAAAGTGTCGTGGTTCGTTTTTATAAGCTAATTATTTCAGAATTTAAAAAGAACAACTGCAATTTCTATGAAAATGTGACATGAATGCCAAAAGACTTTTGACATATTTGTCAAAACTGAAAGGAGAAAACCATGAATGTGAAAAATAGCAAAAAGGAAGCTAAAAATCAGCCGAAGCAAAAGACTAGTTCAAAGCTAAAAGTTGCTAAATTTTTGCTAAAAGTAAAAAAATGTGAAGTAAAAGCTACAAAAGACTAGCTAAAAGTAGCAGAAGCAGAGCTAGAAGTAGTAGAACAGTGGCTAAAAGCAAAAGTCTAGCTAAAAAGTCAAAGTAGCGAAATGCACACATAAGGCTTGCAAAAAACTAAACATTGCAGAACCATAACTTAAAGTAGTAAAAGGTAAGACGTTTTTAGACCAAATATTACAGATTTGAACAAATACGCACAAAAACATCAAAATTAGCACAGAAACAGTACTATGTAACATTTTAGGCACATTCTAGAATGTTTATCAGCTAAAAAAAGTTAGAGCTAAATGTAGCAACATGGTATCCTGAAACCAAAAGTCTCTAAATATTTGCYAACAATAGAAAATTGCTAGAAAAGATAGCTAAAAGCTAAAAGCAACGAAGCAGTAGTTAAAAGCAATAAGTCTAGCCAAACTTAAAAGCAGCTGAACATAAGCTCAATGCTAAAGGCAGAAAAAGCTAAACTTAAAGAAGCCAAAAAACTGTCAATAAACGGAAGTAGCAAGCAACAAGCTAAAAGCTATTAGTAACAAAGCACTAGCTAAAATTCACGCACTGCTAGCTAAAAGCTAAAGAAGAGTAGCTAAAGGTAGCAAAGGTTGAGCTAAAGCTAAAAGTAGCAAAAGGCTCGCTAAAATGACACAAAAATCTAGCTAAAACTGTAACAGAAAGACAAGAAAAGCTGTTAGATGAAAAATGCCAAAGGCTTAAAGCAGCAGAATGATAGCTAAAAGCAGCACAAAAAGACAAAAATTAAGCTTTTTTTAAGCAGAATCTAACAGGATGTTTTTGAAGAAATTGTAAAGCTCTCAATGTATTTCTATGGGGATAATTCTAATTAAAGTTTAATATTTTAGAAAAGTATAAAAGGTTAAAGTAAATCACAGAATGAGTTAAATGTTTTGATRTATGAATGGCTAACATAGAAAAAAGGTGTTTTTGCCAAAAAATATTACAATCAGGAAAACAACAATGTGAATACAAATCTGTGTGAATCAGCATTCACACGATGAAATAATCCTAAGCACTCTCAGGATTAATATAGGATTTTGGCTGTAGGTTGCCCAGCTGCCACTGGAGGTGCGTGATGGTAAGTGGCACCACATCTGCATCTCCTGGACCACCCGAGATGGCCAGTGGGACGCTTATCAGGACGGGGTGAAGCTGGGAACCGGTGACAACCTCGCAGCTTGGCATCCCATCAAACCTGGAGGAGTCATCATCCTGGGGCAGGAGCAGGTAAAAATACACAGCTAACTGTGTGTGCGCGCCGTCACGCTAGCTCCTTTAATGGGCTTTAATAAGGCAGCACCTTTTCTGTGCTTTGTAAAGACAGCATAMAAAACAGCCACATAATCATCCGTCTGGTGCAACATGTTCACATTATCTTAAAGTGTAATGTCAAGTAGTCCTGGTAATAGGATGTGCTGCTAAAGAGGCGTCCTTACAAACTGCAGGAGGAAAATGAGAAGTCGATTTCATAATGGGCACAYGTAAAAACAAACATATGAATCATTCTGTTTTTTTTTTTTCAGGTCTCAATGATTATATCACAGAGAACTTTGGTGATTTTTTAAAAACAAGACTTGGGTGCACAAGTTTGAATTTATTGTGGATTTTCTCTAATCTGAACAGGTTCAAATATACATACACTCCCACTAATATTTCAACCACATATTTTACGTATCCATTAACAGGCTTCAGGCATAATTATAGCTGGATGTTTGACCAGTGTTTTTGGCAGGATCCAGTTCAGTCAGGTTGTTTTGTTTTTTTTTTGTCACAGACCTTGGTTTTAGGAAAAGTCCATAAAATTTCAGTAGGGTTAAATTTGTTTATCTAGGATGGCAATCCAGATGTTAGCTAGTTTGATCCAATCAACCAATTCTGATGTGTGTTTTGGATGATTGTCTTGTTGGAACACTCAACTGTGCTCAAATTATTATGCTGCTGTTTTGAAATAGTGTTGAAGATATCTGTGCTGGAAATCTGTGCTTCTTCATTATTTCCTCCCCTTTGTGCAACGTGGCATGATGCAACCACCACTGTGCTTGATGGCTGTTCTCAGGTCTGACTCTGGTGGTCCAGCAGGTTCTAGTTCGTGTCAGGCTTGAGTCTTTGCCGTTTCTGTGTTGTTCCTGGGCACCCTAAAATGTCTAATGCTGCGTTCACACCGAACGCGATTTCAGCTTCAAAGTCGCAGCCAACGCTGAAGTTGGTCGCTTGTGCACTTT
>NW_013952617.1:888159-889501 GCF_001266775.1 Austrofundulus limnaeus
CTCAGATCGTTCAAATCGTTCAAATCGCGCTTGAGGTGCCGCAGCACTTCCCGACGCTGATTAAAGCGCGTCCACCGTAGACTTTGCATGTAAACCTGCTGCTCCTGATGCTGAAATCGCGTTTGGTGTGAACGCAGCATTGGTGTTTTCTGTTGTTGTCTTGTACTGTCTATTGTTCTATCGTCCTATAGCTCTGCAAAGATTTAACTGTGTTCATACACTTTGGTGTGTGTCGAGGACAAGACCTACCTCGATAAGACTTGAATGCTAAATGTAAGAAACAAAGCCATATAAATACCAATGGCCGAGTCAAACCTACAACCATGTCGAAAATGCGGGTTTGGCCCAGAACCAGGAAATGCCAACTTATTTAAAACATCATCTTCAGAATCTAGCCCCACCTTAAAAATTACACCAGTGAGGGGGCGTTTTCCTTAACAGAGAGGCCAGATTCTCAAACACATAATCTATATCTTATAAAAAAACATATGTGTGGTGGGTGCATTTTAATTCATGCGTTAACTAAACAGCTAATCACTCAAAATTWWTTATCAAAACATTTCAGAATCACCTCTAAAAACAAACCAKTATGTGTTTTTYAAGAATSAGTACTAAACAAACCAAYCCCAATAAATTTCTTCAGCTCTGAGTTTTGGTCTGTCCAATGAGTGCTATCAGACAAATCCTTTTTATGCTGACAGAGCAACTCCCAGCTGCAGTAGATCGTGTTAACAAATTGTGGTCTTGTCAAGTTAAAGACATATTAAAACATTTAACACCACTTAATTAATGATTTAGGTGTATGTATGTACAATTTTGTCTGTGTGCAGATTAGCGGAAACTTACAATAATTTCAAGATTGTGCACCCAACTCTGATTTTAAAAAATGGAAGTTGTAATCATTCCTCCCTGGGAAAAGAAAAGTTCAAATGTATCATTAAAAACTTGAATCTATCTGACTTTCATGCTCATGAGTGGATTTAAACATTCGTATGACTAGAAATGCCAAACTGCTCTTCCATCCTGTTAAGGGGTGTAAAATGAGCGCAACCAAATCACTTTAACTTAAATATCACAAAGATGTCCACATGTCCTAAGTTGTTGACGTAATGAGTTTAAGTTTCAGATCGTTAGGCCACAGTTTCGTTTCAAATGTCCTGATGCATCTCAGTAATCCAGGTAAAAAGTCAAAAAGAAAAAAATTTGTATAGGTCTTCTGGACGGGTTCACCTCTAATGAAATGTTTCGTCTCTCCTCCAAGAGACTTCTTCAGTCTGAGAGTTTCAGGCAAAATTCAGGCTTTTAAGCACTGCCTCCATGTGACTGATACTCACATCACATG
>NW_013952617.1:892619-894743 GCF_001266775.1 Austrofundulus limnaeus
CTCGTAACCTGCGCACTCCAACACTTATGTGCACTTCGACTGAATCCACACTTCACAGAGGGGCGTAGGGTGCACGCTGAACATTGGGACTGGGCCTCAACTATGAAATGGTCTATTAGGTGCGTATCATTTTCAGCCTGGGTCACAAGGGTTTGTACTCTATTTGAAGTGGGGTGTTGGCCCAATGCTTCGCTGAGATCCTGCAGCTAAACCTGATTAGTGATGCACAAAAAGCAAGTTGCTTCACTTCCAAAAGACAATCATGATAAAGAGAGCGACTCAGCAGAACTCAGCTCGGTCACTTCTGCCCCGATCATTGCCTGGCTGACTGATAAGGAATTCACCAATTCTGAATTGGTGTTTTACTCTCAAAGACACTGCTCAGAAAGTAAACTCATTTTGCCCATTTTGAAATAGAATGCCTCGGCATTGCTCATTTTCAAACTTAATTACTGTTTAAACTGCTTTTAAACATAAGAGTTTAGAATTGTTTTAAGACGGTAAARGYCTTTGGAAATGGCCCCACTTAGAYAGCTATTRTTAGGATTGACAACAACGTAAARGTTTATAAATCAGTGTTTGCATGAATGATTATTCAAAAGATTTGAGCTGTTTTGAGATAGCTGTTAGCTTGACGTGTTCAGTCCGAATGAATCTCCATTTCTTCAAAACTGAGGTCACACACAGAAACATTTTACAAAAGGTAAGATGCCATTTCTTCCCCTTCCAACTGGCCAGAATATCCTTTTACCGTGTTTTGTTTCTTCAGCGCACCAGCCAAAGATCCCCACAGAGATTAGCGTGAAGGCATGACCTCCTTCACAAGATTCCCCCTCCCTCTGCTGCAACTCCACAAACAAACACTCTGCCACCATTAGGCTGTGTGGGAGTCTGTAGTAAAGCTCAAAGCCTGGATAAACGTAATGTATTTTCTTTAACTAATTAATGGGTTTAGAGACACAGTAAATCAAGCCTCAGATTATGACATGTTCAGTCTTTTTAAACTAATTAAAGTGGCAAAAATACTACAAGGAACTCCGTGTTATGTAGCACCAGCTGATAGGTGGATCATCTGGGCAACATGCATTTTGTTAACTATCAGTGCTTTCTTTCTGGCCTTTTCTGTTGTTTTATTTTTTCCATTTAAACCAAAACTGTTCAGTCATCTGTGTTGGAATTTATATGTAATATTGTTGCAGTTGTGAAGTACGAGAAACTGTAACAGACTTATTTCTCCCATCGAAACCCTCAAACATGAATGTTGAATATTAATTAACTGTTAACCTCACTTTGTGTTGTGTATTATCTTTTCAGTGGATTTGTAGTTTGTCGACGTTCTAAGTGTTTTCAGCTCAAGTACTCTGCTAGACATAGCCCAGCTTGTCTTGTGGCCTTCCTCTTTAATGTTTAAGTGCCATTAAATATTTTCTACATGATAAAAAAACAAGATTTGTTTTGCCAATATGTAAACTGGAAGTAAATAAAGAAAACAACTGTTGCAAAAAAAAAAAAAAACCAACAACTCTTTGTATGTGTTTTATTTGTGAGAGCAACCTTTTTTTTTGGACATTTCTTTAACCACCATGAGGTTCTCGGCTGATACCTGTTGGCTTTTGTTTAAGCCTAATGGCAGTTCCACATCAGTTTAGGATCACCTTGTCTCCTGTACCTGTTAAGCTGGGGAAACAGGCGTGACATGAGCAGCTAATAAGGCAGGCTGAGTGGGATTTTTAGACTCTGTTGGCTCTGATCAAATACCTGCAACAGGTGGCATTAGCCACACTTAACGGATGAGGAGGCCACAAGGTCGCGTGTGACGTCACGCTCCCCTGAAAGCCTCCAGCCAATCACAAACAGCTTGGGGGAGGGGCGGGGGCAGGGGAACAACAGGCTTTATAGTGGCTACAAATTTGTTCAATAACAGGTGATGATCAGAATAAAATCAGAATAAAGTATTCAAACCGCTGAGTGAAGTTAAAAATAAAAAAGACTGAATACTTTTGTTTGAGAGAATAAAATAATTCATGGCCCTGCTTGTTTTAGCCTGGTTAAAACCAGACCCTGTCCTTCACTTTGCTTCGTACAAGGGTCTGGACTTGATGCACAGACAAGCGTTTCTTGCAG
>NW_013952617.1:895834-897520 GCF_001266775.1 Austrofundulus limnaeus
GGGGGGGGGGACCACAAATAGATGATTTTTTTCACAGCTTACATAAATCATGCCTGCTTCTTAAAACATGAGCTGCACTTCAGCCATTTCTCATACTGCAGCTCAATAATAGATTATCATCCACATCATGTGGCCTCTGGCTGAACACCGGTGGCAAAAGCACCATTTCAAATGATTTCAAATTRTTTCTGATAAACACCACAGCACGTTAGATCTGGTCAAGCAGATTAGTTGCAGATTACATGTTTAGGAAGGGATAGAGAAAGAGATGAAAGTTAACTCTTTTTGCATTAAAATGTAATTGTATCCAGCCTGAAGAAGCAGTGTGGTAATTAAGAGCAGCACTGAGTCCCCTGCTGGAGCATGAGCGGCACTTTCTCTCCTCTCTCCATGGTGAAGAAGTTCAAATGGATTTTGTTTTGGCTCTCAGAGGCCCGGTCCGTTAGAAACATGGCATCACTGGAGCCAGAAATCTGCATCAGACAGACAAGTACAGAAAATATCAGTAGCTTCATCAAAAATGTCCCACATGGCAAATTCTTTCTGGCCCTGTTCTGGACAACACACTGCATCGACACGGCCCAAATAACAATGACGACCCTTTGGTGGCCCAGATCTGGTTGGCCAGAGGTGGTCCATTATGGGCAACGTAAACCAAACCTTGAGCAGGCCAGCTGTGGCAGGCCATCTTAAAAACTGTACCATCATTGCCATGCCTGGCCCACTTCCTGCCAGCAGTTAGAGCTGACCCACACTTGTCTGCTGTGGGAGGCAATTACCCACTATGAAAAGCAAAATCAAATTTCAAGAGTTTCCTGAACAACTTGTTGCCAAGGTACTTTGTCACAGGTGGGCCTCTTCGTTAAAACAAAGACACAATTGAAGCAAATAAAAAAACAAAAAAAACTAGGTAAACCTTTAGAATTCATAGATGAATGTTCAAGAGGGAGCTGTGAGACAAATTATCCATAACAGGAATGGGTACCAAACAGGAGCATAAATAACCTTTAACCCAGAGGTGCCCAAAGTGGGGCCTGCGGGCCAAAATTGGCCCGCCAAACTATTTGATTTGGCCCACCAGTAGTTTTTAATTGCCTGTCATCCTCTGTAGAAACTCTGTATTTCCATGTACAGTAATTACATCCAATGGCCCAATGACTAAATAAGGGACTGTAGCACAGATAGCTGACTTTGTCACTGAATTATAATAAGATTATGAATAAAATACAAGAAACCAAAGAAGATATTTACATTAGATTTAAGCACACATGTAGATTTGAAAACTTTATAAGACTACAAATACTCATTATCAATATATGAAATGTCCCATGAGCCTTTGCTGCCTGAGCAAGTGTACAGATTAAAAACACAAACAAACAAAACATGGGCCACTGCACTGGCTCTTGGTTTAATCATAAAAAGTAAAAGCACTTTACTTAAGAAGTATTAGCATTTCCTCTTATTGCATTTGGCCCGCAGCCTTTGGGTAGATTTTCATTTTGGCCCTCTGAGGGAATAAGTTTGGGCACCCCTGGTTTAACCCCTTAATTTCAGTTCAGACTTGTATAAACTGAAGAGAACCTACTCAATTAATTAATTAATTTGTTTATTATTTTAGATTTTTATATGTGGATTATGCATCAGGATTGATATATATATATTTTAAAAATACAAGCGGTATATGTT
>NW_013952617.1:904880-906644 GCF_001266775.1 Austrofundulus limnaeus
GAACAAATCTGTGCGTACGAACGGTTCTTGCATGAGGCCCAATGAGAGCATTTACACTGCATCTACAGGGAGGCA
The DNA here is from genome assembly GCF_001266775.1 of Austrofundulus limnaeus. Taxonomy (NCBI): domain Eukaryota; kingdom Metazoa; phylum Chordata; class Actinopteri; order Cyprinodontiformes; family Rivulidae; genus Austrofundulus; species Austrofundulus limnaeus. The sequence continues at coordinate 904,956 of NW_013952617.1, forward strand.
GTGTGTACTCAGCAATCTGCCAAAATTACATTTGATCCTACTTTTTTGGAGGACGTACAAAGTTAACCTACATAGATCGCATCGCACCAACAGGAAAAGGGATGAGCATAACATCCGTGTTTTCAAAATAATTCATCAAAGGCAGACTTTTTTGTTGATATCCTAGCTATGTTTATTAATTTACAGTATGGGTAAATGTATGCGTGCTGTCAAAATTGATCATTCTGTTTGGGAAACAGATGGCAACATGCATCATATGTTGAAGCCAGACCAAAACAAAACAGCTGGATTTTATTTTGAAATGTGGATTTAAAATAAGACAACAGCGATGAAGTTTCAACTGTTGTTTCCAGTCCATCTTCCACAGAATGAATTAATTTGGTCTGGCTTCCACACGTATCACTGGATTTATTCCTCTAGCTCACATGTCCTGTGCATGCTGCGTGGTGCTGCGGAGCAGAACCACATGCAGTGTAAACTGGGGGCAACACAACACCCAGTCTTACACAAACTCATCACATGAGTTCTGTCAAAATCTTTCTGGTAATGCTGTCTGATTCACCTGTGAGTCCTCCTGTGTTTTTGTGTGACCTTCACTCACTGTTTTGACTGACTGTTGGACACTCCAGTACCTACCTGATAACATTGCTGCTCAACTTGGGATGCCACCATTTTTGCCCTCTGGTGTTTGTTCTGCATGTCAGCTACTTGCAAATCAAATTGTTTACATCTCTGACCTGCATGTGAGCCAAACTATGAACTGTGTTCCTGCTGGGTGCTCAACTTAGTTTGTCAGTGAGTGTAAAAAACTGTCACCAGACATTTTTCCCTGTTTCTTCTCACAGACTTCACAGGTTTGAGTGTGTTTGGAGCAGAATTCACTCACTGTCCCTCCTGACGTAAAGGCTGAAGGAGGTCTGCATTTTGCTGATGTCGTTGCGGACACTGATGTCCAGACAGTGGACTCCAGCAGAGGTGAAGGTGTGGTTCAGCTGCAGGGTGTTTTCGTACTGCATGGCCAGCGTGCAGCCTACCGTCATGTCAGGCTCACAGTTCGCGAGGAAACGCCAACAGGTCCACATCGGAGGACTAAAGTCACAAAACAGAGAAACCACTGTTGGCCAAGTCAAGTATATGTATTACATGTCTAAAATATATTTTAGAATATGATCACTAACTGCAAAAACCACATCAGCCAAATGTGTCTCACCTTCCATCGACATGAAAAGCCAAACTGGTGTCCTGAGACACCTTATAGTCCAAAGGTTCCTTCAGTTCAATGTTTGTGATGGCATCTAGAGAATAATTTTAGTTATTAACCATGTAATTGATTTAAACAAAAGTTTCAGCACAACTTGTACCCTCTTAAAATGACATTTAAAGAAATATCAGATTTTCAAGCTTTTAAAAGTAAATGAAGCCAAATCAGCTGGAGGGAATGTTGAATGTCTGTGATTAATAGATGGAGATGATAAAAATAGGATTTTCCATTGTGAACAAAAAGTGCAAAAACCCTGTTGATGCACTGAAAAACTGAAAAAAGTAAACTCATGATTAGTTAAACAAGGGCCTCTTTTAGTGCATGCTGTAAAATACATCCATCTCAGTTCAATCAATTATTTAGAAATTTTAAGGTTTATAGATTAGAGAGCATCTCTCTCTCTCTCTCTCTCTCTCTCTCTCTCTCTC
>NW_013952617.1:908173-909930 GCF_001266775.1 Austrofundulus limnaeus
ATATATGACTGAAAAAACAACATAATAAAACATTTTAGTTTTCCAGCTGCAACAAACTGCCTGAATGAAACATCAAATAACTAACCGAGGACTTGAACGTCCGTGGAGTAGACTCCGGTGATCGGAGGTGCAGTTTTGCTCACAGTCGCTCCAACGTTCAGCTGCATGGTGTAGTTCCCTGATTCTGAGTAATGATAGCGGACAACTGGTTCTGTCCCACGAATCACTTCTCTGCATCAATGAAAATAAAATAAGTTTAAAATATTGAAAACAACAGAACTCTGGAGAATATCAGAATGGTAACCCGTCTGGTACCCGTTCCCTAAGTCCCAGGTATAAGTGAACTCCGCAGAGCTGAGACGCTTCAGGGGATCAAAGAGTTCGAACATTGTCTCCGTGGGAACTCCTGATGCCAGCTCTCCTGTGTTTCTCACATATATAGCATTTCCCTCCATTTGGTAGAAAATTAGCTTCCCTGCAACATTTTCTGGTGAAAAAAATAAACACGTTTGAAAACATRTGCCACAAAAATACTCATTTATAAGTCGTAAAGATGAGCTGAAAGACGTACCTGCTGTCCCCAACACAACTGGGAAGACCATAAGAAGACACGTTAGAGTCCATGTAGGATGTTTTCTGGTAAGCGGATGAACAAAAGGGATTTAAAATTTTGAAAAAAAGTATCAAAAGTAGCAGGTGTCWGAGTTACCTGTCCATATCCGCTGGTTTTCACCTTTAGAGATCTGAAATGAGAGTGAGTTGATGGGTTTGAGCGAGGGAAGAACGTTTCTCCTTCTGGCTTCTGAGAATCAGAACGTGAAATTGTCACCATGTGCTTCAGTCATAAGGCTGAAGGAAAAAAACAAGAAGCTTTTTGAAGAAGGTTGGATGGTCATGTGTCTGTTTTCAGAATATCTCATGAACCACTGGATGGATTTTAATGCAACCTTTTGCAAGTAATCACTGGAAGTACTTCAACAGCTGTTTAGCTTTTGGAGTCAATGCAATTTAAGATGGCCAATCAACTTCGGACAACAACACAAAAGTGCACGTAACTCAATTGGATATTTGGTGTAAGTTTGGTGTGATCTTAGCTGTGACATCCCAGAATATCACATGAGACTGTGCATAACGTTATTCACAAGKTTTGACTAAAACAGCTCTTTTTGAATCATTAGACGGACCATGCACGATGGGTGATAYGCATTCCTTCAAGGAATGCCTGGTCTTTAGTGGTTTTATGTATTTCCTTGGGGAGAAAAAAGATAGAAATGGTAATTTCATAAAGTCATGAGGAGCAATGACACAGAGTGACTGCTTACTGGACTCACGCTGCAAAGTGTGAAACTGGAAACACTTTCCGTTCATCTGTCTATCTTGTGRGCTGGATAACTTGAAAAATAAGTGAGATATTGACGGCCATTTTGGTGTGTGGCTGCATCTAGAKGCAAGAAAGGTTCCTAGCAAAATTTGGGTTGTCACATCATAATTCAAGTTGGCCAACATTGTCCACTGTATATTAACCGGAACCCTCGGTCATTTGAGGAAACTATGTTTTCTAGTTTGCCTTRCACCTGGTGGAGGATAAATCTGTTCCCTCAGCTCATCAGGATCCATCACCCTCTCAGACAAGAAAACAAAAACGTATGTTCTCATACACAGTGTAACTCCTACCAGCTAGAATATCTTGCATTAAAAACATTCTTGCGTTTCCCTTTCCAGTCCAGAAAAACTCATCAGAACATTGCAGTTTCTCA
>NW_013952617.1:912466-921243 GCF_001266775.1 Austrofundulus limnaeus
GTGTAAGAATAATGATCTTGTTTTCAGAATGTGCAAAATTATTTGTCTTGTTAGCCTGAAAATTTGATTCAAATTAAGTGAAAAATTTCTGCCAATGGAGTAAGAAATTTTACTTGGTAAGATTCTTGAAATAAGAAAAAAATGAGTCAAATCAAGTATTTCAAGAATCTTACCAAGTAAAATTTTCTTACTCCATTGGCAGAAATTTTGACTTAATTTGAGTCGAATTTTCAGGCTAACAAGACAAATAATCTTACGCATTCTGAAAACAAGATTATTATTCTTACACAATCAGTTCTTGTTTAGTAAATCAGTCTCAAAACAAGATCAGAAAGACTTTTTGGCTGAATATAAGATTTTAAAACTTGGTAAGGTGGACAGTTTTTGCAGTGCAACACATTCATAGCAGAAAGAGTTATATAAAGAGTTATAATCAAAGCAGATATATTCTTGTATAATAATTAAAACACTCAAATCATACCTTACTATTGGACTATTAATGCTTTTCCCCACATGTAAATCTCACTTAAACCTGCTTTAATCCAGAAATTCTTAAACATTTCAGCTTCTGACCCTCAAAATAACAGTTGGTTGAACCATGTAAACTTCTTTAAGTTCTTTTAAAGATGGCAGAAATACATTTTTGCATTTTTCAAAAAGGATTTTACCAGTTTTTTCTTTGATTTTATAACAAAATATCCACCTATGATCTTTTTGTTTTCTCCCATTCTATGGAGATCATCTCCTGACCATTTGTGTTTTGTGATCCCAACATTGGGAACCAACGCTTTGATCATCTTTTGTCTTATCAGCACACCTTGAAGAGATTAAATCAGTAATTTGTTTATGACTTGTCATTTTTGTTCAGCCCCACAGTCAGATCTAATCAAGTTAACACAGCTGCAGGCGATAAGGGTTATCTTCCCTTATCTTTTGGTTGTGAGAGGAATTGAAGTCGTCAAGAGGGTGACGTTTCTGATTGAATCTCAGCACCAAGAGTCATAGCTTGACGTTTGTCAAGTGAGCGAGGCGGGAGAGAGACAGGAAATCAAAAGCAGGAATACCTTCATTGTTCTGTTTGTTTAGGGTGTGCCCAGAGGAATGGAGGAGGCAGGGGAGGAGAACTTGATTGTTGGGACTTTTTTTATTTTTTTCAGGAACGATGAAGTTCACGCTGCAAATAACTCTGTGTGGGACTTTGCTCTTTACAGGCAGCATAGGTCAAGTTAAAGATTGAGAGGTTTTTATTGTTCTTCTCACGTGATGATATTTTTAGAGCGGTGGCAAGACTCGCTTGCACTTGCATTTTTCTCTTCCTCCGCCCACTGAAATGATAGCATTATTATTATTATTATTATTATTCACAGTCAGTTCTCCGTTTTGAAAAAAAAGTAATGTTTTTAGCAAAGCAAAACAGGAAAGTGACGAGCAAACTATGGTTTTAATACTTTCCTACCTCCCAACAATAAAGCCCTGCTTCTTGTTCCAGAATGTGATGGAGCAGTTCAACCCAAACCTGAGGAACCTGGTCAACCTCGGGAAGAGCTACGAGAGATCTGTCTCGGGTAATCACAATCACAATCACACCTGTCGATTCGGGCCTTCTGTGCCGCACGTGCACGCCCTTTTTTAGTATTACTTTTTTAAAGTGACGTCACCAAGTTAATCCTGGAGTTTCTCCTCTTTCGTGACCTTTGTCTCGTTCTTTTCTCGTGCAGCAATGACTTTAGCTGGAAAAGCCTACTTCGATGCCGTGTCAAAGATAGGAGAAAATGCTATTGTGTCTCCRGTCTCCAGAGAGCTTGGTGAGTTTCATACGTCCAGTTCCAGACTGCCTGGATTCTGTAAAATCTAAAAGAAGGTCTGCCTGTTATTATTATTGTGTAATTGCKGGGACACTATCAGACTTCATAGAAAATGTCATTATTAATGATCCCTGTGCTCATATTTGTACATAAACTGAAATGCACAGACATCYGCTTCAAACAGGATAAATGAGGCCTCCAGGTCTGAAAATTGAAGCCACTTTAATTAACTATTTTATTTAGTTATTTATATTTCTGTGTTGCAAATAAAAGTGTTATTGTATCCAAAGCTATGGGAAAAAAGGACCTAAAACTCACCTCTTCCAGGACACCAATAATATTTTTGTATCTACAACTGAAAACCTCTAGGAGTCARCCCAGAGGAAGATGCGGGGGATGTGCAATCCATCAAGGAATATGGTTTTTAGATTCTAATAAGTTTCTCACTTTAACTATTTGTTACTGTCTCATTTTAGAGGAAAATAGATGAAAAAGCAGTTTGTTTTACAAAAGGATTGTCTTTGTGACCTCCTACTTTCCAGTGGAAGTGAGCGTTTTTCTCCGTTTTTATTGAAGTCCAGCACTTTTTTTAATTTTTAATTTTATTTTAAATACCTGGTCCTGAGTATCTCTACGTTAAACATGAGGCTCCACAGTGGTGGTCCACTATTCTAGTAGCTTCAATCTGTACTCCTTGCATACTGGAGGATACTTTGGGGTTTTAAAAGTGTTTTTTTTTTACTATCTTTTAGTTCAGAAGCTGAAATATCAGTGGGGAAAAAAACCCAACTTACAAGCAATAAGTTAAGTGAGGGCTGCACAATATATCACTTTGTGATATCCATGTGTTCAATATAGGAAGAAAAGTCTAAATAAATTGCAGACACCAACTGTATTAAAATATTAATCGTTATTAAAATCCCATGGTTGACTTGTGGATAGTCGTGACCACTGTGAAAACAAAACATGTTTGTTTGTGAGAACCAGCATCATCATAGCAATATTCAACAATAATATTAAATCAMAATTGCATGTTTCCTTAATACCAAACAACTTTATCCCCCAATTCACGCTGCGTACACTCTGCGCCGCTTCGGCACGATCTCCGCAGKAAAAACACACCCATTATAAACCATGAGAGCATTTACACTGCATGYGCTGGGYGGCRCAGGGTGGTGGCATGGGCACAGCACATCCATCAAAATTAGATTGTATCCTACTTTTGACGGATGGCGGAGCAAGTAGAGTCAATCTATAAAGATCACAGCACACCAACTGGAAAAGGAACGAGCACAACATCCGTATTTTCTAAATGAGCAGTTTTCTGATATTATACAGGAAACAGTATAAARGCCTTCTTGCAGACTTAATTTTACTGACCAGCACAGTAATAACTAAGCTTACAACAAACTAAATACATTACTGAACAAAATGTCAACACAGTTAAACAAGTTGCGTTTGTTGATTGCATTGTTGAAAAGATCCTGCACATTGAGTCCATAAATGATCGTAAATAATTTGTGCAAAACTAAAAAATTGTAGTTTTTCTGCAGCAGGTTGTCCTGCACACTGCTTCTTGCTTCATGGTTGCTGAAGAAATAGTTGCAAACAAAAGCACTTTGTCAAAACTAAACCATGTTGAACTTGGTGATTTAGACAAACACAATATAGGCTGTAAGTTATTGTCAGTCCCAGTGGCTCTGCTAAAGAAAGTGCAGGTACTTTTTTTTATTTGTGTGCAGCTTGTTTTTAACTCCCGGCATGAAGAATACTTTGATTACTTCCCAAACAGTGAAGCAAAGTTTTCAACATGATTACAAAACATTATTAGATTAGATCAACCCAAAACATCATATCAGACAACAAAAACTGGGCAAAGTCTTTATATTGGTGGTAAATTCTGTGTTGTGAAGAATCATTCAAATAGCAGTARCAAAACCCTTAAAGCAGGAGCAGAAATTCTTTATCATGCAGCTTTCTGTCTTATCTCAGGCTCTGATTGAAGTACTTCATCTTCCTCCTCTCTGATTCTGCCCATTGAGTGAACAGGTTGTTGTTTTTTTCACCCCTCCCCCCACCCATCCTGTGAGTCATCGTCAAACATCTGTGATAAAATGTGGAGCTGGCCCTCTCGTCTCCCAGTGATCAAAATTGCGCGTAATTACATTTCATCATGGTGCTTTCAGGATTCTGCTGCGTCACTCTCCGAATGCACGGACAGTTAAAACTGGGTTCACGCCAGCTTTGGTTGAAGTGGTGCTATTTTAAGCTTGCCTTTAAAAAATAAAATAATAAAAAAAACTGTGAACACTTTTATCTGTTTTTGCATTTACATCCCTGCTCATAATCATTTTCTGTGAACACAAGATAAAACGACTGGCTGTTGAGCCAAAAGCTGACGCCAGTGTTTTWCTCTTAATTTTTCCAAACTAGATGATTTAATTTGATTTTCAAAAAGCTCTTTTTATATTTATATATATGCCCCTGGAAGAGGATCCTTCTCGCTGCAAAGTAGTGTTGTGCGTGTTTTATCTGTGTTGCATAAAACACACCTTTCCCACTGTGCTGTTACAGAATGTCGATCAAGTTTGTTTAGCCGCGCCCGGCAGTGAACAATAGCCTCTGCTCTCTGTGTTGTCTTTGCTGYGCTGTGAGCATGTCAGGAGTCGTAGACATCAGCTTCCAAACCTTTAGCAGATAATGACGGYTTAAAATCAGGAAGTCTGACACTTGCAATTAAGGAACAGTTTTGTGTTCTTGAGTTTTCGTTGTGTGATCAAAGTGTGTSAAAAAACACACTCTTCCTTTTCTGGCAGGACCAATCAAGACTATTTTTTATGTCAAATTTGAACACATTTACGTCCTCAAGCTCATTTATAAAATGTTGTGGACACTATTTGTATTAAGGCTGTTTTTTCCTTGGGTGATAATGTAATTTATGGTTGTGTCAGGACAAATTAGAATAAAACTCTCATTTAGTGTACATCCAATTGATTAATTTCTACAACCCCTGGCAAAAAGTATGGAATCACCAGTCTTGGATGAGCACTCATTCAGACATTTCATTCTGTAAAACAAACTCAGATCAAAAACATGATACAATAATAAGGTCATTCCAAAGTGCAACTTGTTGGCTTTCAGGAACACTCAAAGAAATGAAGAGAAAACATTGTGGAAGTCAGTGAATGTTACTTTTATTGACCAAGAACAGGGAAAAAAAATATGGAAAATATGGAATCACTCAATTCTGAGGAAAAAAGTATAGAATCACTCAAATTGGAGGTAGAAAATAAGAACACACCCAGTCAATTTCCTTTCCCTAAATGGACACCTGCCTCAGATTAGATCTGCTCATTAGTCTTCTGTTAAAAACACCTGCAGTCATGACACCTTGGAGGGCTGCTGGACGAAGTGGAGTRGCAAGAACCATGGCTCCAACAAGAGAAATGTCTCCTGAAACAAGAGAGGATTGTGAAACTTCTTGAAGAAGGTAACTCTTCACTCATGGTTGCTAAAGGTGTGAGCTGTTCACAGTCAGCTGTATCCAAGATATGGACCAAATACAAACAGCAAGGACTGGTTGTTAAAGCCAAGCGTACTGGTAGACCAAGCAAGACATCAAAGCATTAAGACAAACAACTTAAGGCCATTTGTCTTTAAAGCTGAAAAGGTACAACCAAACAGATGAAGCATAAATGGGAAGAAGCTGGAGCCAATGTATGTGACCGAACCATAAGAAATCGCCTAAAAGAAATGGGATTTCAATACAGGAAAGTTAAAAGAAAACCATCATTGACACCTAAACAACAAAGAACAAGACTGCAATGAGCTAAGGAGAGGCAATCATGGACTGTGGGTGACTGGATGAAAGTTATCTTCAGTGATGAGTCAAGAATCTGCATTGGACAAGGTGATGATGCTGGAACTTTTGTTTGGTGCCGTTCCAGTGAGATTTATGAAGAGGACTGTCTGAAGAAAATAAACAAATTTCCACAGTCCTTCATGATGTGGGGCTGCATGTCAGGCAAAGGCACTGGGGAGATGACTGTGGTTCATTCTTCTATCAATGCACAAGTTTATATTGACATTTTGGATAGTTTTCTCATCCCTTCAATTGAACAGATGTTTGGAGGTGATGAAATAATTTTCCAAGATGACAATGCATCGTGCCATAGGGCAAAAACAGTGAAGGCATTCCTTGGAGAAAGACACATTCAGTCCATGTCATGGCCTGCAAATAGTCCAGATCTCAACCCAATTGAAAACCTGTGGTGGAAACTGAAAAAAAAGGTCCACAAGAAGGCTCCGAACTCCACAGCTGATCTGGTAACTACTATCAAAGAGAGTTGGCACCAAACTGATGAAGAATACTGTTTGTCACTCATCAAGTCCATACCTCAGAGACAAAGCTATTATAAAAGCCAAAGGTGGTGCAACTAAATACTAGTGATGTATTTTGAATGGTCTTTTGTTTATCTGTTTTTCATGATTCCATACTTTTTTGCTCAGATATTGAGTGATTCCATATTTTTTTCCCTGTGCTTGGTCAATAAAAGTAAAATTCACTGACTTCCACAATGTTTTCTCTTCATTTCTTTGAGTGTTCCTGAAAGCCAACAAGTTGCATTTTGGAATGAACTTATTATTGTATCATGTTTTTGATCTGAGTTTGTTTTACAGAATGAAATGTCTGAAGGAGTGCTCATCCAAGACTGGTGATTCCATACTTTTTGCCAGGGGTTATAGCACCACTTGACCAGATTCAAGATGGCCACCACAGCTAGTTGAAATTGAATGACATAAAATGGCTACAACTCGGTCAGTTTGACAGAAGTTAAGCTAAGATTGTGTGTAGTAGTAACTGAGATTCATTTCTGTCACATCAGGTGCTAACAGGACTTGGACTTTTTCATGTATTGGGTAGGTAATATGGCTCATCCCATCGAGGAATTCTAGTTTGAATTATAGCCACGCTTGACCTTTTTCTGTGGGAGATTTTTTTTAATGTACAGAATATTGTGTTGTTTTCATGACAACAACCTTAAAAAGAAAAGCACAATTTAAAAAGGCTCAGAATGGCTTCATATCAAAAGTCAGTTGAAGCCTCAAACATCTTTCCGTTTTGTCTGAAACAGATGGCAACACGAGGTGAAGCTGTCTCACCCTGTGTAGCAAAACAAACTACAAGAAAATTAAAATAAAATAAAAAAATCTCTGAACAGACAGACAGGAGTAGGACCCTATCCCACAGATCCATTCTGGTTCTTTGTTTTTCCTTTTAAAACTGCAGTTTTGAGAGATCATCAAGTAACTCTTAAACCATCCAACTCATTTGTGAAATGAAAAGTCTGAATTTAGTCACAGTTAGTATAATGGAGATTTTCAGGCATGACGGACCAAGTGTACTGTAGTCCCCAGCTGCAGACAGGTGTAAAGTGTGTTTGTTTTATTCCCTCCAAAATAATAGGCTGTTTTTAGTTTCTTTTCTCCATGGATGGTGTGGTGCAAAAAGAACTTGCGTCACAAAGCTTGGCAGGTAGGCTATTAGCTGAAACCTCACGGAGGCATTTACCTGGGCGCTGCTCCTTTTGTCACTCTGTTGAGAGTGCACTGCCAACAAGGAAATGCTTTTAGTCAGCAGGATAAAAGAAAACTAAGTGCAGTTTGCACATAAAAGCAACACCTGATAAGTTGTCTTTTTTCATTGATTTTTAATTCCTTTCTTTTCACTTCACATAAAGTAAAATATTAATTTTTGTTTTATCAAACGAGCCTGATACATTTACACTCTAGTTCAAAACCTACAAAATAGAAAGTTAAATTGATTATTTAAAGTGCCCGTGACATCAAATTTTTTGTAATAAACATGAATGCATTTTTGGAAAGATAACACTGATAAAATATAGCAAAACTAATTTCAGGTCGCTGAGATGAATAGTTGTTGAGATATTTGCATGTGAAGAAACAGGAAGTGATGTCAAAGGGGAATGTCACCATGTAAACAGAGCGATGTTACAGAAGCTAACCAAACACAGACTGTAGAGAAGAATCTGATGTTTCTTTAGATTATTTTTAATCTCTATCAAAGAGAGACGAAGAAGAGTTATAGTTTAAATAATTTTGTTTTAATAAACAGAGACCAGTGAGTGTGTTTTATCAATGAGTTCCCCTTTGATGTCACTTCCTGTTTCACTTTGGCTGAGCCAAATTCAAAAGAAAATAGACCAGTTACGTGACAAAATGGGTAAAATCATGTGTACCATGCCAATTTTTTTAAGTATAAAAATGCTTTCTTTGACTTTTTGTTTTTGAAGGATAGGCATGTCACAGGCACTTTAATAGTGTTTGTAAACTCAGGCTTGTTTCTTCTATAGTTGTATTTAAATTTTTGGGGCTATTATCTGTTTACATATAAAATGCATAAAATATAAAATGTGTGAGGATGCACCGATAAGAAAATTTCAGCCTATATCAATATCCAATATAATTATTGCTGTTAAGGCCGATAACAGATATTTACTGATATTACACAAATGCACAAATTATTTATAAACATATACGCACAAACACACTGGGGTCTTTTTTTGATACCGTAAATAAACGACCAGACCTCTGACATGGCTCTACTTCAGTTATTCCTGGCTGTTCAGCGTCACTAACACTATCATGATCAAACAGATATTGCTCGACCAACATCGCCCCTCCCAAAACAGAAACACAAAGCTAAAAAGTGGGAAATCAAGTGAGCATCCCTAAAAATGTGTAACCAATGCTTTAAAACCTGTATTGTTCAGATATCATGAATGTTATTTCGCAGTGTGTATCCAACAGTTGTAGGCTTTGGATTTGGTTTCCTAGCCCTGTAGCTCCACCCGGGTCTAGGGCTGCCACGATTAGTCGATTAATCGACGACTAATCGATTATTAAAATAATCTGTGACTAATTTAATAATCGATTAATCGTTTTCTTTCT
>NW_013952617.1:922455-924995 GCF_001266775.1 Austrofundulus limnaeus
GCCAAGTGGGGCGTGTCATCACAACTTTACACAAGTGTGTCTTTACCTCTGCGGCAGAGGCTCCGTCGAGCCCCTGAGACCGGCTCATCGAACCTCTAGGGTTCGATCGAACCCAGGTTAAAAACCACTGTTCTAAACAATGATGAATGTGGTGATTATGAACACTTGGTGAAATTTCAGATATTCATCTTCTGACAGTACTACTTTAATTTCTACACACAATTATCTCTGTCAGCATTTAAAGAGCATTTTTTCGTTCCTGAAAATAAGTTAGGAAATAAGAACAGACTGTCATGTATAAGTGACTTGAACCATAGAAGCTAAGAAAAAAACTATGGTCTCACAATGTATTTAAAGTTAAAAGGTCAAGTGGCTTTGTCCACTATTCTCGTCATCGCCCTCATGCAGACTGTATCACTTCCTTTTTGTGTTGGTTAAGATAAGCTAACTGAAGTTAATGTTTGAAATGAGGAGTGCAATCAAATAGGGATTTTAGTTAGGGCTGCAAACAGTTTCTTAAAATAAGGAATTGTTCCTTATTGGAATCTAAAAAGACATGTTTCTTATTAATTGAGTATGAATTACACATTTTTTCTATTTTTTAAGAGTCAGTGCAAATCTGTTCATGAATGAAAAAATTGAAGGGTAGATGTGCAACACTTGTTGTCAACGACTGATTGATGCTTTGTGTCTTCATCGTTCATTTTTATGAAAAAGTTATGCAAAGATGCTGAAGACAGTGAGGAGTTTTTTTAAACAATATTTAAATAATTCACCTTCGACATTAAACAACTGCTCATTCCTGTATGTATTACTTCAAAATTGTTCTTATGTCAAATATTGATTAAATAGTTCTTCTTTTGTCCATCATTTTTAAGATACAGTTTGCTAGTCTGTCTGAGCTATGTGGGTGAGGTGAGCTCTGTAGGGCGAGAGCTTGGCCAGGGACTGAGCTCCAGGGAGGAGCCATGGGTAAATAGGCAGGRCTTTGTAAAAGCAAGTGGCACCTCCGAATGACTAATTCRGGAGATTCAAGGATTTCTCAAACATGCATGAATGAGTCAAAGCAACATTCTCGGTAAGYTTTTGATGAGGGAGTTGCATTATAACGTGATATAAAGCTCAAAAAAAGTCCATTCCACACCCTCCTCCCCATTCTCTTAAATTTTTTAGCATCCCAAAATGCAATTATGACTGAATTGTTTGTTTATTCATGTAACATTTCATACACAGGTCTGTGTAGGCTTTTTTTGGTAAATGGTCATAGATATTATTCTTTCTTGAGGACATTACACTTTAATTAAAAAGTTAGTTAAAAAAGTTGGAGTTACAGATAAACTCAGCCTTATAAGTGGTGCTCCTCCTCGAACTGAAGAAGTCTCTTGGAGGAGAGATGAAACATTTCAATAAAGAACCTGCACAGATGACCTACTTAACATTTTTGTGGATTTTCTACCTAGTTTACTAAGATGCATTAAGACATAACACTTAGTTTTTTATAGATCAAGGTTTCCCAAATCTTTTAGCTTCTGACCCCCAAAATAACAATGTTAGAGACTTGGTACCTTACCCCAACTATAGGAACCACTGATCTTGACAACCCCCAGCTGGACTCTGGCAGCATTCATCCATCCATCCATCCATTTTCTGTACACGCTTCTTCCTTTTCAGGGTTGCGTGGGTCACTGGTGCCCATATCCAGCAGTCACAGTGCGAGGGGCGGGGTAAACCCTGGACAGGTCGCAAGTCCATCACAGGGCTCTGGCAGCATTCCTAATTTCAAATTCTGAAAATTGGCAACCATAGATTTAGCTATGAATCCACAAAGCAACATTTTTCAAAAAAAAAAACAAAAACTACTTTACCACTACTAATAATAATAATTATAAACAGCAGATTACTGAAGACAGTGATCAGACAGTGACTATTCATGAAGCTAGAAGTCACAGTTCCAACAACTCAGTTCTTAGTGTAGAAACTGTCTCTAATAGGTACATGAAGTACAGTGGTGTTCAGTGACTTGTGAATGTTCTCGTCACACTCCATTCGCTCTTATGATCTTTGACTTGAAATCTGGATTCTGTCCAGTACATTGGAAGTTTCCACACAGCTCCAAAGAGAACAGAAAGTCCCTTAAAACTCAGTAAACCAGAACATTGGAGCATATGAAGCRTCACCTGTGTTTGACATCACATATCAGCCAGTGGCTAGTGCAGATTCCAGTCAGTATTTAATGGAAGTGACATGGCATGTTAAACCTTGGATAGATGGATGAATGGCATGTTAACAATTTTCTCACAAGCAGCACATCTAAACCTCATAGCTGTTTTACTCCCAACTTCCAGACAGTTGCTTGTTGCGTAAAGTGAACGTATTTAATGTAGAATTACTGGTGACACAGAAGAGCTCAGGAGAGCTAGGACGAAGCTGACTTACAGGCATTAAAACAGCAAAAGCATCACAGAGAATCAACTGACAATTCACCTCCCAGGATCCACAGAGCATGTGGAGAGGGTGCACTGATCAGTAGAGGTGTCCCG
>NW_013952617.1:925639-934126 GCF_001266775.1 Austrofundulus limnaeus
GTTAATAAACTGCAGACATTTGGATTGAGCTCTTCTCTCTACAACTGGGTCCTGGACTTACTAACCAACAGGCCGCAGTCGGTGAGGATCTACATCTCCTCATCCACCATGATCCTCAACACTGGTTCTCCACAGGGCTGTGTACTGAGTCCCTTCCTGCTGCTCACAATTGACTGCCCACCCAACCACCCAGGCCGTCATATCGTAAAGTTTGCGAATGGCACTTCAATGCTTTGATGAGTTACAGACAATGATGAGTTCAGACATAGGCAGGAGGTGGAACACTTTATGGGTTGGTGCTAAATCAACAACCTGTGCATAAACACAAGGAAGACAAAGGAGTTAATTGTGGACTTCAGGAAGGGAATCAGTTCCCATCCACCCGAGCACATTGGAGCGTCTGCGGTGGAAGTAGTGTCATACTACTACTAAAGTACCTGGGTATGCATCTGCGTAATGACCTCTCCTGGAGAAAAAACTCTATCAGTTTGGTCAGGGAGGCACACCAGTGGCTCTACTTTTTTAAGGCTGTTGAGATGGGCTAGACTTGAGAGCTCCGTCCTCTGCAATTTCTACAGGTGTGTGGTGGAGAGGGTTCTGTGCTTTGACATCAACATGTTACACAGAAGCTGCACTGCTGCAGACAGAAAAGCCCTGAACCTATGTGATGTTATGATATGGTTGGCAAGAAGCTGTTAAATTAAAATAAACGGCACCTGCTAYCTTTTTTTGAGGTACCCATCTATCCATTATTTTTTAACCACTTCTTCCTTTCATATCCAGCAGTCACTGTGTGAGGGGTGACCCTGGACAGGTCGCAAGTCCATCGCAATTTTTTTGAGGTAGTCGATTTTTTTAGCCGTCTTTTTGTAACATGAAAATCCAGTGGGTGATCAACAAAAGCTGCTATGYCATGTGTTATTCATACAGCAGATTTAACTTTAATCAGTGACTATATTAGGAGTTCAGGAAAGGATTAGCTAACCTAATGCAACACAACAGTTTCTACTAGAATGAAGATAATGGAGATTTTATTTGATCTTGACTCATGCATAAGAAGATGACAAACACGCTCGGTGAGGAAACTGAGTTATAAGATAAAGGCTTTTTTATGGCTAAATGACAGATCATGTAGTTATCTGACAAACGGAGGCAGTAAGAAAAATTAATGTGCTCATGCCAACAGGTCAGCTGGCGAGATCATCACTGTTCCCAATTTTCCTTATCAAATATAAATAGGTGGGATTTGTGATGTTGGCACAAGGCGTTTACATCCCATAAAATACATCATCTCTTCAGAATGGAAAAGGCGTTCCTCTTTGTTTCTTYGAAAGTCTGGACAAAGAGGTTTCTGATACCATGGAGAACATGTGAATAATTAATTTGAACAGAGCCAGTCCTCCAAATCAAAGGTTAGACACTCTGARATCTGTCACTTTCAGATTTTTCTTTCAGAAAAACAGTCAGTAAAGGTCAGGAAAGGAAGGGCTGCACATYGCCTGTCACCGTTAATGCCAGAAATTTAAACTAAAATCATCTTATTTGAGAAATTAAAGAGTTATGTCTGGCTTGGTCGAACCTCAAATTGCTTTACGCACAATATCCCATGCATTTAATGTCAGATCTTGGATGTTGTATTGTATCATGTAGTATGTGCTGAAGATGACTGAACTACAGACATACTGTATCACGTTTCTGTTAATTTGATTAAACTATAACCATTTATGTCRGATAAAGTAAATTAGCTGTGGTGGCCATCTTCAGTTGTGTGGACTCTTGAAGTTGATCAGTTGATCCAGGCAAAACTTTCATTAAAATCCATCCAAGGGTTCATGAAGTATTTTGCTAAAACGACAGACAAACAAATACAGACTTGGACAAAAACATGAACTCAGGTCTTTCTCCTTTTGGCATCGATCAAAAATTTAGTTTGGTGATTATTAAGAAAATTTCAAGTTGTGCACTTACACTAACAGCAAGGGTCATGTGTTTGAAAAGGTCAAATCTATTTATATTTAGTTACAAAATAAAGCCTTTATGTGTCCAGTGGGAATTTGAGGCAAGCAGAATGGGTGGTGTGGAAATTCATAATACTCTATCTTGGGCCAAATTGTGATTCATGGACGGTGAAGTTTTCCACAAGATCATATCTCCAGCTTGAATCAGCACACACTTAAAAGAGCTTTATTTTGAAACCATTGAAGAAAAACTAGATTGTCTYGGTACCTAAAACTCTTTGAAGGGAGGAAATCACCAGCATGAGCAGACTCCGATAAGAGATAAGTTAAAGATGAGGCATTTCTTTGTTGTTGCTGCTGTTTTATGACATTGGAAAAAAATAAAAAAATAGCACATTGTTTCTTAAGAGAGAAATATTGAGCAGCGTTGTGTTGTGTTCTTCACTCTTGCATTACATTTTTATTTGTTCAGTTGCTTGCACTTTGTGATGAGTTTCTGTAGCCTTTACTCTCCCTCGGGTAGGTTTTCACACCTTGTTTGCCCCAAAGGTGAAACCACCAGGTGTACAATGGCCCCTTTTGAACCCCCCTCTCATGGCCTTTCTCAGCTCCCGCATCCCCCTTCCAACCCAAGCTGTTGGTTGCTGAGGCTGTACAAACAGCTCAACGTCCACTGCCACCCTGTCATTCAAACACAAAGGCAGCATTTACCAGTGCGTTCTGGTGACCTTCAGAGGGCAATGTTATTATAGCTGGGTGCTCCATGCTGTATCACAGAGGTACTGCTCTGTATCTTACACTCAGTCAGGTGTTGGATCAGATTTGGGGTGTGCTGACACGGGCTACAACCCAAATCTCACACTTTGGTTTTTTCTGCTGAACTTTAACTTTTTCTTCTTTCATCCCAGACGCTGTCACATGTTCAGATATGATGTTTAGCAAAAAAAGAAAAAAGAACTGAATGTGTTTCAGCAGGTTCCACCAGAATATTGTGTCCTGTAGTAAACCTTAAATCTAGATTTCACCCCATTGTGACGGAGGTAGCACTATAAACTGCTTAGCTATGACTGTCCACTTTGTTTACTGTATGACTCTGTGTCATTGTTACATGTCATATGCTGCCCTGTCTGTGAATGGAGACTGTTTTTTTGTCTGACTGCACAGTTACCAGAACATTGCATAGAGATTACATATCACCGGCTGCCTAAATATTGAAAGAAGATAAGTCATCTGAAAAATATGAACCAGGAAAATGAATACTAGGCATGACGGAAAAACAGGTTACACAAGAATTTTTGAAAGTGTTTGTTGCTGATGGCTCTTGCATGAATGTTTATATCCTTGCACGTTTTTACCCTTGTTAGACCTGTGCTTTTAGGTTCTTAAATGCTTGTTGTCGCCTGCCTTACATAAATAAAGCAAAAAAACCAAACAATGGGCCTCATGCAAGAACCGTTCGTACGCACAGATTTGTTCTTAAATTGTGCGTACGAGTGRTTTAGGAGAATTTGTGGCATTCACCAAWGTTTTCGTATTCTAAGATTTTTTTCAGATACGAACAAAATTAACGAGTGGTCCAGACCTGTCATATATTTAACGAGCAGTCAGTCTGCTGTTATCCAGACGGGTTTTCTTCACTAATAACTTTATATTTCGTTAGTTTGAAGATATTTTGAGTTGAAAATAAATCACACTCTATAATTATGTTGACAATAGGTTATTCTGTTTGAATTAGATTTATAATTTTAAATGTAATAATTTAGACTTAACAATATAAATTGTCTGTCCGTCCGTTTTCTGCCGCTTATCTGGGATCAGGTCGTGGGGGGCAGCAGGAGACCCCGCTCTCCCCAGCGACACCTTTCAGCTCGTCCTGGGGGACACCGAGACGTTCCCAGACCAGAGGGGATACATAATCCCTCCAGCAAGTCGTGGATTCTCTCCAAAGTGTCAGACATATTTTGAAAACATTTTGAAATGCTTATATCAAACCCGCATCTGAGACCACCTGCGACCGCGCAGCGCGCTGGGGTGTACGGTGCGCAGCGCTGTCTCTTCTGAATAAATGAATATGATTTAACACAGTTGTTTATACTTTTAGCAGCTCTTTTAATTCCACAGCTGACCTGCTAAAAATGACAGATTTTCTTTTCTGGATCTCTGACAGACGGACTTCAATCTCTGAACTCGTAAAGTTCTTCTTTTTAATTTTTGCTGTCATTTTTCATGAATGGACACTTCCTTGTATCTGAGGCAGGAAACATAGCCTTATATGGTGTTTTTGGGGTGGTAATTATGCTGATCTCCTCTCGCGTGCACGAGCAGCTGGATAGAACAGGTGGAATTTACGCAGCTCATTTACACACTTTTCCTGAAGATAGAGTTTGTTGAATCTGACGTGACATGTTCGTACGAACCCTTYGTACGAACAAAAGTAAGAGAAATTTAGGATAAGAATACGAAYATGTTCTTGCATGAGGCCCATTGTTCTGAATGGCTTGACTGGGTTTAAAGWGTCAGAACGAGCGCCTAGCACAGCCAAGGGAAAAACACCAACTCATCTTCACATTTTTGTCTTTGAAAGATCAAAAAGTAAAAGAGCAACTCACTCTTCTAAATATTTGCAAAGTATCTGACATTGTTACCGATCTCTTGTAGGTGTTGTTTTGATGGAGATTGCAGAAGTTCACCGGAAGGTCCACAGTGAACTGGAGGAGAATGTAAGTCACTATAAAATTAAACTTATAGCATAAGATWGACCTTTTTTTTTCAATAGCTCACCAAACAGATGTCCATGAGCCAGAACTGGACAGATAAATTGRTCACTTTCCATGTCATACTTGTACATACCTAATTAGCTAGTAGGAAAATGTAGACAGAGCTGAAGCTGCTGCATCCAAYGTACTGTAGCCCAAACTTACAGTAAGTATGCAAGTTATTTTAAGAATTGTTAAATGATGTAAGTTAGACAGTTATTACAATTTGTTTGATCAAAACCACACATCGTCCAAAAATATGGCTGAAATAAGAGCAAAGGACGTGTTTTAGAAACAATTACAAAAACAAAGAAATATTCCACAGTTTAGTTTTAATTTTATTTTCCCAAAGGTTTCAGGATTCTCCCTCAGCATGTTGTGTGTCGTCTGGGAATCACACTTCTGCTACAGTGATGGATTGTAGAAAAGCCAGCACAAACAAGCCTACTCATTGAAACAACCCTGTTTTTTTGTGCTTTGTTCTAAAAATGAATATGTTGTGTGAGGTTACAGAAATGTAGAGATGTAAAGACAAAAAACAGTGCTAGCTGGACAGATCTTACAGTTTTGATATGTTGAGCAGCCCGATCCTACAAATTATCTCACAAAATTAATGTGTAAAATATCTATATTACAAAGAAGTGCTTGGACTCCAATAATTCAATGCAAAAATCATTTTATATGTTCATAATGTATTTCACTAATAAGTTGGTTTCTAGCTGTCATAGATGTGATGAYTGAAGAGAAAGTAGGGAAATTGTAGGTTTATTACAGAAATTATTTCTTTGTATTATTCAAGTATAACACTGCAGCCCCAATAGAGAATCCCTTCCAAGATRATTGAAGCAGAGGAAAAACAAAGACTGTGTCGGACATTTTCAACAGAAACATTGCAGTTTGTTTGTTCTCTTCAGTATTTAGTTAATCCAAATAACTGGAACCCTGATGAAGTTAGAAAATCTTGATACAGCTACACACCAGTAAGGAAAATTACTAAACTGGACGAAAGCAAATGTCAGAAATTTTAATTTATTTTGTGTTAAATTTTTTTTCTAAATGAACACAGGTTTTACACAACAGATTTATTTCCATTTTCTAGTAGGGGTGAAAATCACCAGTTTTTTTCACATGAGGATATAATATCAGTTTGTTTGGATGATGATACAATGTTTCTTGATATCACAAAGTCAGATGACACAATTTCAATTTAATTAAGTTCACAATTTTGCAATGGGATGGACTTATGATTTTGATCCACATCGGACATATGATGACAGTATGGATCTATGTTTTCATTTTGCCTTGATGTAATTGAGYCATTAATCATTTAATCGRTAYATTARTGTGGMTCAATGTATTGTTACATCCCTAGTTTCTAGCTGAAATTATGTTGGGTGACACTGGAGAATAAATCATATCACAGGTACACCAGTGATTTTCTAAAACATTTCTTTCCAGTGTTTCACTAGAGCTAAAAATGTTCAATTTATGTATCTTCGCATGTTGATCAAATGTTGCTTTCTTCTTCCATGACACACCAACGCTTCAACACTTTGAGTTGATTCCTTTTGTCTTAATTTTACGCTGTTGTAATATAGATTTAGAGTTTATCGTGAATGCAAAAGTGTAATCTTTGTGCTGTCTTTTGGCTTCAATGTGAAACACTTCAGATAACTTCTGACACATTCAATTCATGTCTTTTTTTTCAACATGGCAGCAGCTCATTATTCCCAGTCTTTTGTAGAATGGTTTGGAGGAAGTTCAATATTGTGTATATGTTAGTAAGTTATCTGTGATGTGAAATTTCTAAACTTTTATCTCAGTAATCTGATAAACCAGCMCTGACTGTTGGAATTTCATCCTCACAGAAACCCGTACTTCATCAGACTACTTCACTTCCTTTCAGCCATGTGTGACTTCTGTTAGGAACGATTACTCAGATTTCAGTGAACATGTGTTATACATTTTCTTTCCTGTAGTTAAAGCGATTCCACAAGGAGGTTATTGTTGAGCTGGAGAAGAAGACAGACATGGATGTGAAGTACATGACTGTAAGTTTCCTCGTTTCAACATCTCACCTCTGAAGAACATTTATTTCAACACTTGCCAATCTGCTTTGTCTCCTTGTGTCTTTCATGCCAAATGTTGGTCCTCAGGCCACCTTCAAGCGTTATCAAACGGAGCACAAACAGAAGCAGGACTCACTGGAGCGCTCTCATGCAGACCTGAAGAAAATCAGGAGGAAAAGTCAGGCAAAGCACTCGTCCAAGTATGAAACCAGGGAGAACGAGGTGAGACTGAAACCAAACTGACTTCAGTGCCYTTTTTTAACACCATAAATGCAGTAYCTTGTTAAATAAATATTGCCATAACAGATGRGTTTTGAATGCTTGCACGTGAGCACCTGTGAAAACATGACAGGTGAGTAGTTTGAGGACAAGATGTTTCCTGGGATATTCACGCACAAACTCAGAAGGTCATGTGCAGGTTTTAGCTTTTCTGAAGATTCCTCGTGGGCCTTAAATTCCAGGTTTGCATTCCAGGTTTTTTATTATTATGTAAGAGCTGACAGACATTTGGAAACTCTTCAAGTGCATTCAGTTCTTCATCCTCCAAAAGGTAGAAAACCAACAATTCTGATGCAGTTTCCAAATATAGTTGCCAGTTTTCAATGAGTATTTTATCACCATTGTGGAAAGGGTCATTTTGTGTGATTTCAGACCATTTTTRTTAAAGTCAGTCAGCATAATTTACATGAACATGGCATGAAAGCAGGCAAATGAACAATTTCAATCCTCTTAGAAGCTAGGATGTATTGTTATAAGTGGTTCAGAAAAGTAAATTTGCTTTTCCTTTTGAGAAAGCTAGATTAGATTTAACACTTAAGAAATTACTTTATTTATTTATTATACAATACATTCATGGTTTTCTTTAATTGGGTCACTGCCTARCTGTTTTTAGAATGCTGCAGTAAAAGTACTAAAAATGGTCATTTCATGTTTCACAGGAGCCTTGAGGAAGGACCTCACTGGGAAAAAGTGCAAATTTTCCAAGAAACCATGTAGCCAGTTTTTTTTCTGAGCAATTTTTTAAAACATATTTTAGTGTGCACTGCTTGAAAAATTGCGTTATATACAGTATAGGCTGTGTGTGATGGTTTGTTACCCACCTCTGTTTAGACTGTTTTAATCTTGGCATCGGAATACACTTTGGAAATGAAGAAAGCTAGATTTGCACCAGATTTTAGACCTGGACACTCTGGGTTGTAGTCTTGTATGTTTTCAAAAGGAGAGCTCCTGCATAGATGTCATAATGCAGTATAGCGCTCTAGAATTACAGTACTGAAGTATGTATACTGCAAAAACTTAACCAAAGTCATCTGTAAAGTTGAAGGGTCATATTAAACACGGGAGGCAATTTTAATCAATGTTTTTCTAATGTACTACCACAATAACTGTTAATATTTTCTTGTATAAAACCGAAATATGGTGTCACTGGAGAAAAATTAGCAAATRAACAAGAGAGCCGGATGTGACAAAAAGCCTTTTTTTTTGTTAACCGCAGTGCAGAGATGGAAAGAAGACGTGAACGTTCGCAGTGGGCTACGTTTGTGACTTAATAGGACCAAACAAGCAGCTCTTCAAAGCTGCACATCTTGATAATTTAAAAACCAGCTTCTCCTTTATGGGATAAATCCTGTGCCAGCAGGAAGTGAATTTGAATTGCTCAGATTGAATCTGAATGTGCATAATTTGAAATTGAATGCTTTGATT
>NW_013952617.1:934136-940743 GCF_001266775.1 Austrofundulus limnaeus
GTATTTTGGTTTATTAAAAATTCGGTTTGACTACTTTTGTTTTCAGTTCTAAAATTCAGATTTTTGTGCCGCACATCCTGGTCCTTGAGAAAGCCAGCCAGAGTAATCAAACACAGATCTACAGATTTACATTTGAGTTGATGCAATCCACAGTAAAAGTGTCAAAAACAGTTATTTTATTGCAGTGATTAATTTTATTTATATGTAGAAAATGTTACATTTGCATCACATCATGGATCACATTTTGATCAGATGCTGTTGCTGACTGATCTATGACGGGATGTAAATGTAACATTTTCTACATATAAATAAAATTAATCACTGCAATAAAATAACTGTTTTTGACACTTTTATGTGGATTGCATCAACTCTGTTTCATACAGAAGGGAAGCTTCACCAAAGTCAAACATAAATCTTTGGATCTGTGTTTGATTACTGTGGCTGGCTTTCTCGAGGACAAGTATGTGTGACACAAAAATTTGAATTTTGGAACTGAAATTGAATTCTAGAACTGAAAGTGAAAGTAGTCAAACTAATTTTTAATGGACCAAAATACAATTTCAAAGCAAATTAATTCAAATTCAGAACTTTAAATTCATTTTCAGATCATTAAATTCAGTTTCAATTTAGTGAAATTTATTTTCAAACCAATGCATTCAATTTCAAATTATGCACATTCWGATTCAGTCTGAACAATTCAAATTCAACTCCTGCTGGCACAAGATTTATCCCGTACTCCTTTCAGATTAGATTTTTTTTACCCTTTATACTCAAAACGCATTTTTTACGCATAAATACGGTACATCAAATGAATTGATGGTTCGCGACTGGTCCAAGATGATTGAAACTACAGTAYTCTGAGGGGAAATTTATCGGTGAACAAACTTTTCTAACATGTTAAAAATTCAAGCAACAAGCTTCTGCAGCCTCTGCAGCTGACTTTGAGACCAGCTGTCAAGCGTAACTTTTTACAAGCTGATGTAACTGACCAGAACTGTGCTSTCATAAGACCTAATCTCAGGCATCACATTGCAAACATATCTGTGTCATTGCTCCGAAWGCAAGGGTACACAAACACAACTTTGAATCGTTCCTGGTGCATGTTTACACTGCTGCGCCTGAAAGGGTTTGTGGTCCTTGCTATATTGGTTAAGGTCTATGCTTCCTCGTGTTACACTTTTTATAGTGTTTACAGCTTTGAACAAGGATTTGCTTTGTATAATCAGTGCTGTGACAAAAAGGAGGGACTGAAAAGCCTCCTGTCTTTTAATTTATTGACTGTTTTCACAGCCTGGCTGGGATGTGATGAATGATGGGTAAGAGCTGCTTGTTCACAGAGAATGACACAAATCCTTTAACTGAAAGGGCAAGAAGGGTTTTAGTTTTTAGACTGGATGCCGGTGTCTGGACGTTGGTGTAGTGTTGTTGTTTTTGTTTGTTTGTTTGTTCTTGCAGTCTAAAGGCACTTAAAAGAAGCACCTGTACAAGAAACCTTTGTATCTTAGGTGGAGCTTTATAACCTGGTTCTGAAATTAGAGAAACCAGARCCCTACCTATCTCAGACCTTTTCCATTATCTGATAAAATGACAGAAGTGGACCACAAGCTGCTTTCTAATAATCCAGTGCTGGGTTTGAGTAAACTGTCAGTAATAAGCCTCTCCGCCTCTTCTGCCGCTCGCCGAGAGTTTGGCTCATTGTTCGTCGTGAAAGTGGGAAATAAAGAGCCTTGATTCTGCATCTGAGAAAATGAGACCAGCCGGATGGTAATGGTCTTTCACRGAGGGCTTAGAGTACCAGCTGCTTTTCTGTTACCATGGCAACCCAGGGGGAATTGAGCAAGGCRAGGGTCGGAAAGAAGGGGGACGTCGGGAAGTAATTTTTAAGTGTTTGGGGCTGCTTGAGTCAGGCCCGCCGGTCCTTCTTTGCCATTAAAATCAATCCTCCGTGGGGTAAAGTGTGTCTTTCAGCTCATTCATTTACTTTTCCACCAAACTAAGATTGATCCGGGAACAGCGACGGACGCTAACAAACTTCTCGTGACGTGCAGAGACTTTGATTGCAAAGCTCGTCAGTGGCGCCGTTTCCTAATTTACACCAAATTTAGTTTTTACTAAAAAAAATACATCTGTCCTCCTGTCGGGTGTCAAAACAGCTGAAAACGCAGTCACGACAATAACAAACTGCAGGTGTTTTGCAGATCAGAGCAATAAAATCAAAGATCAAAGTACTTTTTTATTGAGGCTGATAAGAGTGGAGCATTAAGTCACTGGATATAAAATCATGTAAACAAGTTAGTGATCTAAAAAAGTGTGAATAAAGCCTGACTTTAGACGTTCAATGATCCACTGAATAACAGGAAACAGATGAACAATTAGAGGAAAAATATACACTATTACATGGTAAAAGTACAAAAACAGTCAAAGTACACCAGTTTAACTGAAATAAAAAATACTAACTTTGAAAAGACGAACTATTTGTAGCATATAGGCTAAGAAAAAAATGCAATTTTAATAAATGTGATACAAACAAAACTGA
Source organism: Austrofundulus limnaeus (assembly GCF_001266775.1). Taxonomy (NCBI): domain Eukaryota; kingdom Metazoa; phylum Chordata; class Actinopteri; order Cyprinodontiformes; family Rivulidae; genus Austrofundulus; species Austrofundulus limnaeus. Next base: position 936,673 of record NW_013952617.1, read on the forward strand.
ATTAAAAGATCTTGCTCTATTTGAAAAATCACAATAACTCATGTTCACATTGTGTGAATAAGCAGAAAATCYGTGTAATCCATCACATATGTTTCTGACATTGATTTCTGTTGTCCTCGTTCCCTGTCCGCAGTATTTGGAGACCATCTCGTCCCGACAGATGGACATGCAGAAGTTTATCGCAGACGGCTGCAGAGAGGCCTTCCTGGAAGAGAAGAGACGCTTCTGTTTCCTGGCAGACAAACACTGCATGTTCTCCTACCAACTTAGCAACTTCCACGAAAAAGTAAGCAAGGACCGAGTCGAGCGTCCCTGCTCTCAGCCTCCTTTACGTCCGTCTCTCCTAACTTTTCATGTCTTGTAAATTTTCAGGCCAAAGACATCCTGAGCTCAAGGCTGCCCTCCTGGCAGGAAAAATGCAGCGACATCGACAACGTACCAGACTCGGTGGCAAACTTGATAGACGGTCTGTCCACCATCCCGGAACAATACTCGCCAGCTGAACACTACAACAGAGTAAGTTGGTTTTAATGATTGTTTCCTTACAGTTTTGAAAGCAACACATGAACTGGGAGAAAAATGAAAGGATATTTTGTTGTTCTGTTAATCTTTTTATGTTTTTGTTTACAACTAAAACACCTTGTCAAAAGATTGAATGCCAAGTTTTTTAACACTGTGCATAGTGTTTAAGAAAACATCTATATGAATACCATAACCAAAGTATCTGTCACCTTTAGCTGTTATTAAAATGCTGTTTTTATGTTTAAATAGAAAATAAACTTATCTTCTCATCACTTCCTCTTCTAAACGCCTTGATATTGGCCTGTCTCTTTAAGAACCACCTTCCGCTTCTGTCCTGCCCATTTCGTGTGTGTGTGTGTGTGTGTGTGGGGGGGGGGGGGGGGGKSGCGCACGAGCTATGATGCAGTTTATTTGGCATCTGAAAATACATTTCCTCAAAGGTATTTTGAATCTGAAAAGAGYTTCACTGAGTGAGAAGTAGTGTTAGGAGCTCAGCAGATAGTATCACTTCCACTTTCAGTTTCTCTCGTTGTTTGCTTTGTTACTGCCGGGAGCCTGCAGGAGTCGTGGGCGGGGTGTGTTCGGCTTAAAGACACATCCCAGAGGAGGCTATTGTCCCAAAAGGACACAACCAAGATATGTTCCTGGTCCCCACCTGTCGTTTTGCTCCTCAGCATGGCTTCCTAAAAATGCTGCAGGATTTCTCAAACATGCATGAATGAGTCAAAGCAAGGCTTTGGGCATGTTTTTATGAGAGTATAACATTATAACATGGTATAAAACTCAAAAAAGTTGATTTTGCATTATATTGCCCCTTTAATTGTGAAACTGCAACTCCAGTTCTGACAAAGTTGAGAGGTTGTGTAAAATGTTGATAAAAACAAAACAAGCAATTTTCGGGTATCTATACTTTATTTACAGTGAAACTTAGTAAATATTTACCATACTTTATTTTTATTTATTTATTTACTTTTGGTGGGGAGGGGGGTTCATTTTGAACTGGTAATTCATAATATGTCTGCGAATGTGAATATGTCCTTATGATGGACTGAACACCTGTCCAGGGCGTCCCCTGCACATTGACTGCTGGATATRGACACCAGCTCCCAGTGATCCGGAGAGGAAAAGCGAGAAAAGAAAATGCCCACTTAGCAAAATTTGTCCGGCCCAGTTCTGGCCCACACAATGCACTAACACTCGGCCCAAATAACACTAAGAATGATGGCCCTTCGGTGGCCCTAATGTGGTTTGTTAGAGGTGGTCCATGCATGGGCCAGCACCACATAAAGCAAACCACAACCAGGCCAGACCTGGCCCAAATCTGGTTGATAAATCACTTTTTCTGGCAGCAGTCAGTCAGCAAAGCCAGCTTGACACCAGATCTGGCCCACACCGGTCTGTGTGGGTGGATTGATGAATGAATTTAATGGCAGTGACACATAGAAAAAAAGATAGGTATAATCTGTGTTTCCCACTGTGAAACGTCTCCTCTTTTAACATCAGTCTGTACAGCCGGTTCAGATGTTATCAGTCCATTAAATGGACATTATTAGCAGTTAYCAGTCCCATAGAATGGCTTCAGACTGTCCCGACTGTGCTCCCTAATGGGTTAAAAGTGCCATATGCATTGGAATGCAACAATCCGCTACCGTCGGAGTCCGGTCTACTTTATCGTAACCCAGGTCATTTTCTCTGAAATTAACCTTAGTGGCTTTATGCCTCCATACTAACCAGCTGACAGTCTGAAGCCATTCTATGGGAYTGATAACGGCAAATAACGTCCATTTAATGGATGATAACATCCGAATCAGGGGTCTGTAAATGTCCAGGGACTGAAGAGACCTGTTGCTGGAGTTTTCAACACCCACTTTAAAGTATGCTGTTGTAATGGACGCAGTGTGTGATTTGTCTTGTGTCTTAAAGGGGGAGCATTATGGATCAAAGCACAAGGTTCAAATCCATACCACTATCAAGTAACTGTGTTGTTATGAAAAGGCTAAACGCCTTGAAATTGGCCTCAGTCTCTTTAAGATCCTCTTACCCTTTCTGACACTCCCACTTCAGCACATCTTCACAACAATGCTTCAGGGAGGAGTGCTCTGTGAGGCGGGAGCTCAGCTTTAGACTGAGCTACAGGGAGGAGCTTTGCATAAATAGGCGGTGCTTTGCAAGCGTTTAGACAGCTCCACGTGGCTTCCACTGGAGATGCAAAGCTTTATTAAACTCTCATGAATGAGTCAAAGCAATGCTCTGTATGATTTTGTTGAGAGAATGACTTTATAAAAGTCGATTTTGCATAGTACCACCCCTTTAATGAAAGAGGCTATACCTGAAAAAGTCATCATCTGGATCCAAGCATATGTTGTTCTAAAATCCACATATAATTGTACAACAAAGATGATTCTTGTGAGGTTTTATCTTGGCTGTAGTAGTTGATCATACTGTATCTACTGTATCAAACAGAGAAGTTTGTGTATAGTTGTAAAAAATCTACAATTCAGTTAGGACAGTCAGGAATAATTAGCTCGCTATCTGTTGTTCAAACTCTGTCTCCTGTTGTTGTTATCCCAGGATTACAGTAGGAGGAAGTTTTGTTTACATTATGACATATTAAATTAGTTATCAGAAGTTATTTTGTCAAATCTTTCACAATTTTAATCCATTAATTTCTGCTGCTTCCTCAGAACAGTATGGGAACAGTGAAGCCACCTCCAGCGCCTCCAGTCAAGGCCCAGATCAGTCCGCTGGCCAGTATGTTTAACCCAGAGCCTCGATCTTCGCTGACCTCCTCCTCCTCAGACCACAACTCAGGTACTGAAGGCTGCCCTGAATTCCACGATTACATTCATAGATTCCTCACCTTTTTAATGAGGTGCATCACTCAGCCATGATTCAGCAAACCTAATTGGGCTGGCGGACGTATTTCCATCAGTGAAAGCGTCGTCATCTGAATCTGTGTAATTTTTTAATGTGTATTAATTGTTCTTCTTGACAGGTAAATGACATAATTACATATATTTCTCTGTGTGGTAAAGATGTGTTTCTTCCAGATCAGGGCAGTGTTGGAGAGGACAGTTTGTCCAGGTCCACATCGCAGTCATCTGGTCTCAACATGATTAAGAGGCGCAGGGTCAGGACCATCTTTCCACACACAGCGGGCAACAACAGCACGCTCCTCAGCTTTGATGACGGTGACATCATCACCCTGCTCGTCCATGAGGAGAAGGACGGYTGGCTGTACGGAGAGTTGGAGAAAACACAGCAGTGAGTGTTGACATGCTGCATTTCCAATTTATTCTGCTGCTTTTCTTAGTTTCTTTTGGATAAAACATATCTGGGGAAAAAAGTTTTTTTGTGCGTGTTGACCCATCTTTATTGGTGCAGGTGTGTCTGCTTTATCATCTGCATGACTGCAGTAGGGTTGGGCATAATCGTATCGTGTGAAATTAATCGTCAGAAAAACATTAATTGATTACTTTTTGGCACTTGACGATTAATATGATTAATGCCACCAGGCAGACTGACTTGCTGCTCCTCTCTGCTTCAAAT
>NW_013952617.1:941743-952686 GCF_001266775.1 Austrofundulus limnaeus
GACATAAGGGTGTCCAGGGACTCCAGGGGATTAATCGTCAAATTAATCGTTATCAGCTAAATACTGTACCACAATTAATCGTGAGTAATTTTTTTGCCAATATTGCCCAACCCTAGACTGCAGCTAGTTTGAGTACTCAGTCAAACATGCAGAAATATTGATGAAGCAAATTTTGTTGGTAAGCAGGGTTGTAAAGTAACTAAGTACATATACTTTGTTACTGTACTTACGTAAATAGAATTCTTGGGTATCTGTACTTTACTTGAGTAATTATTTCTCAGCCTACTTTTTACTTCCACTTCCTACATTTTCACACAATTATCTGTACTTTCTACTCCTTACATTTTTAAAAAAAAAGGCAAGACATAGAAAGTTGTTACTTTTATTTCATTTTTGCTTGTTTTCATTCCAGCTTGTCGTAAAAAATAAATACTATTCATTTAAATTGTGCCTCCTAGATAGAGTGAATTTAACTGTGGTTGAATGAGAAGTATAAATATATAAAATTCTGATACCGTATTAGTTTGTACACAAACAAATCATGTCACACTCCAGCAGGACATAATCATTAAAATAAAAGGACTGTACTGAGGAAGTATTTGTATTTCATGAATTATATTATTAAATTTGGCCGCAGCCCTCAGATAGATTTTTATTTTGGAGAAAATATTTGAGCAGCCTTGATATATGTATATAAACTGAAACAGCTGGACTAGTGCATCCTAAATTTAACATCAACTAATTATTTTAAAAAGTCAGTCATTTCTGCATTTTTAAGGGAGGTCACCTCCTAATAAATGTCATTACATAAAATCTAACTGCTCATTTTAAATCAATACTTTTACTTTTAATACTTAAGTACAAAAAATATCAGATACAGACTTTTACTCAAGTAATATTCCTAAAGGAGACTTTAACTTTTACCAAAGTAATTTTTTGGTAAGATACTTGTACTTTTACTCAAGTATCACTTTGTGGTACTTTATACAACACTGAGTAATATTCCTAAAGGAGACTTTAACTTTTACCAAAGTAATTTTTTGGTAAGATACTTGTACTTTTACTCAAGTATCACTTTGTGGTACTTTATACAACACTGGTGGTAAGATTGAGCAAATAATTCCTGGTTATCATTGTGAATGTCTCAAAAGCAGCTCCAGGAAGTCTCGGGTGTAGGTTGTTGGTCCTAAAAGAGTTTGTTTTTTTTCAGCCTGCTCATAGAGTGGCCACTCAATGATAGTATTATAAAAAAGAAAAAATAAAGCTGCGTTGATCAAACCAGGTTGAGATTGTATTTGTCTTCATTTGGGACCTAAACGAAGCCAAAGCCAGGAATTAGTAATTCCAAACCTCTGTGCCTCAGTGCACACGTGTTGCCACTCCCACAGGTGATGCACGTTCATTCCAAGAAGCAGCAGCAGTGACAGGGAAGCGTTATTCGCATAACTCAGGTGGCAGTACTCGTTTGGACCTAGTTATTTTTAATGCTTTGCTGTGCTAATGCATCGAGACAAAGAAAAAAATAAAACACAGAGTATGCTTGGCATGTTGAAGAAGACTGCGAGGCTTGGTTTTTAAACACATGCACAGACAAATCCAGGTGTTTGCACACAAACCAAAGACATACGTTGCTTTAGAGGAAGGAGTTTGTCCAGCAATGGGAAAAAAAAAAAGAATCTGACTTTTATACGTCAGCAGTGATTTAGCAACACTTCCTATATAGAGGGGTTCTATTAGATTTCTCTTTACTGGAGTTTCTCCAGAATAAAGCCAGTGCAAATGCTTCTTTTTGTTGTTTTCTCCCCTTTGAAAGTGTTCATGTACRTGTTTGTATGTGTTGCCTTAGCATCTTAAACCCTCAAAGCAGGAGCAAATATTGTAAAATAAATCGTATGCAAATTACCTTTAGAYCAATTTGGACTCATAATGCAACATTTATTAATTTGTTTTTACTTTTAAAGAGAATGAACAAAAGCTTTTCATTCAGTGGCTCTTTGTGTTTTGTTTTGTTTTTGTTTTGTTTTTTACGAGCGTTCACGCAGACAGTGGAGGTTTTTCAAGACAAGCACACGTTGGGGATAAATCACAGCACTTTCTGTTTCCTAGCAACAAATCCACCAGCCTGATAAGCCATCGTTTTTCTCCATACGTGACTTGGTGATCAAAATTTCTTTGTTTTGTGTCTTTAGGTGCGGATCGTATTTGAGGCTTTTGTGTTCGGCAAGGATTGTCGTCCACTTACTCTCACAAACGGTTCAGAAGAGTCCTGAAGTCTGTGAAATGTTTTTTTAAAGGGCAGATTAGTTTTTTCTTTTTTTTTTTTTGGCATTTTCTTATCAGCGTGGAACCAGTTCTAGTGACACGCTGATGTACATCAACAATACAGATGAAAGTTGTTGTTTTTTTTTATTTACTGGAGCATTTCAAATTAAGCGATACTTTTTATTTTTTGAATGTTTACTTTTTAGATAAACTTGCTTGTCCTATTAGGTTATCATGGCCCCTGTTCAGACTCTGGTTTTATATGATAAGAAATCCCTGAAGAATAGTTATTAAAACCAGCTGCCAAAGGTCTAAAGCGAGCATTCATKTTTTTGTGCGTGTKTGYCTGTTAGCGAAATATATCACAAACCAGTGATAGATTTTAATGAATCTCTCAGGAAGTATTCACTAGATGTACAACTGCACCTGATTATCTTTTGAAGTCAGCCCGATTKAAGATGGCCGACAYAGCTAACTGACTTCAGCAAACGTATTAACGGCTATAACTCAGTAAATGTTAAAGATATTGAGCTAAAATGAGGYGTTAGTATTTTAGTGTCTTCCCCAGCAAATATTTAGAAAGCTGACTGATCACGCAGGAACTTTGTTCAAAACTTTGCCGCTAACTAGTCAACGCTTTCTGTCTGTTAGCAAAATATCTCATGAACCATTTCATGGATTTGAATGAAACTTTCAGATAGCAATTGCTAGGCTTACATCTGCATCTGTTTAACTATTTAGTCAGCACAGTTTATGATGAATGCCACAACCAGCTTATCATAGAAAACACCAAAATGACTAAATTACAGTCAAATTTATGGATATTGMGCCAAAATTTTGTGTGAGTAGTTGAGTTATTATAAATTATGTGTTAACACAAGATCTTACGAAGCCGCCTGCTATTGCACCCAAATGGCTTTAACTTTGTATTTTATTGAGCAGTAAGCAAAGCGTTAGACTCAGTGGTGGGCAGCACTAATCCAAAACGTAGCTTCACAATTTTGAAAGCGCTTATGTAAATATTTAGGTCCGTAACCGCAAAAGCGCTTACGCCATAGAAAAACTAGCAGAAGCRAATTTTAAAGWCCAARTTCAATTTGACACTCACTAGCTGGCWGTAATTCATGTACAATATRTGCACACTGCCAACTAGCGGTGTATGAACCTTTTTACARCTTATTCCTACAACTGCTGATTGCTGGGGATGTGATTTCATGAAACMGACTTTTAGCTCCCGGTGTAAAAAATTAAAAAGTTGTTGAGGATTGCTAGTTCGGCTRCTTCTTTGTCTTTTTCTTTTGTTTGTTGTAGATWTTTCATTAAAGAAGMATCAATAAAGTAATTTTAAAACTGTTCATTGGAAAACTGAAGCRATGCATTCTGGGTACATGACGGATTTGATTTGTGACAGGAAACTTAYCTTTCCTTCAAAATAAGAGCTTGGATTTTAAAGTTTTCATGTAGTTGCTCCACTTAACCACTAGATGTCAGTCTTCATCAGCATAACATCTTTAAATCATTTCTGAGTCTCTAACACCGTTGGCCGATTGCTTCGACCAAATACGTCAAGTATTGAGCTCCAGCATTTAAACTTTATTTTTTTAAAGGAGCTCCGATTGTAAAGTAAAATAAATCAATACATACAAAATTTTAGTATGGATTACAAACGTTAACTGTTTTAGCTGGGACAGGGAGTTCTAAGCACTGCCTTCCTGCTACGTAAGCAGACAAAGCATTGTGGGAAATGAGAACCGTGACCCAAAGCAACAGTCAGCAAGGCTGTATACCTTCCCAGTATGTGTGTTTATCTGGGAGGGGTGCTGTTGGATAGATCACGTGTGTTGTGATTCATTGACAGCCATACCTTCCGCTGTTCAAGATGATGACTGGTAGATATTTAGTTATTAGCTGTACTGCATTTTAATTTTAGCAAGCGCAAATCCGCTTATGAATAATAAAAATTAGTAAGACTGCTAAAACACAAATGTAATATATTTAGGTCCGCAATTAGCGGATTTGCACTTTAGCGGGCTGGTGCCCACCACTGGTTATACTGTTTGTAAAACTGTTGTTTGATGTCTCTGACGTTGTGTGTGTCTGTTTTTTTCAGACGCGGTTGGTTTCCTTCATCCTACTGCAGACCTTACACTGAGCCAGCCATCTCAAATAGGTAAGAACACTGCAGCACACCAGAGCATTGACTCCCAGCTGCTGAGACTTCACACGCTTGTCATATGTCTCTGCAGCAACATGAGCACGCCGGTGAGGAGTTTGAGYGTGGCCAGTCTGCAGGAGGAGGAGGAGGAGGAAGTTGGGCTATATGAGCCCGTACTGCTACCACCAGCAGACTACAGCGACTGCTCGCTGTTTAACCCAGCGGTCCCCTCTGTCCCTTCAACACCTTCGTCAAAGAAAACGGTCAGTAACTGCAGAGCTGTCTTTTCAATTTTTCAGGACTTAACAGAGATTTTATGCAGATTTTAAGCTCAGGAAATAGGAAACCAAACAGACGTTTGATCATCTGCCATTTTAAGTTTGTTTTATTGTGTCCCTCTTTGTCCTGTTGTTAATACTGACGTATCAGACGAAACTATTGACCCGTTGCTTTGTTATATTACACTGGACTGATTCCAAGGACTGGAACCAGGAGTGCCTTCCTTTACACTTTAAACACAAGTGTCCCACGTTCGTTTCTGGAGTCTGGCTCATAAAAACTCAGAGTATACGGAATAGTTACGGATATAACTTTAGAGCTTTCTTCTTGGTTGCAACAACACAATGCCCACGTGACCACAAAAACATAACTTGAACATTTTCATGCCCTCGACTATAAAAGGTGCTTCCTGATAACCCGTGTGGCCCGGGCCGAGTCGTCACACGCAGCACGCCCACAAAGCAAAATGCCACGGCACAGGTTGAACTTTCAGTCTGACTAATTAAGCCTTATCAAGAGCGCCTTGAGACATCGTCAGGCCTCCACACCCTTAAAGCTCRGCACTCCTTAATCACTTCATTAGTTCCTTTTAAGAATGTGYGAGACTTTAAGTGTGCAATCTATGGGAGCCACTTTGCTGTCTGGACTAATCTGGGCACAAATGCACTAAGAGGACAAGCAATTTGTGTTCATTTGGACTGAGTGTGGCCCARCTAGAGGATAAGCAGAAAGTTACAGAGGGAGGTATAAAATACTAGAGGGCGGAGACAGAGTTTCACCTTACAGAAGCTCTTTATGAAGGCGGATGAATTATCTGTCCCTCTTCACCTTTCCTGTACTGTACTTTCTGCTCTGTACTCTGCTGCATCAGGGCTTCTCTGAGGAATASACTGCAGTGGATGAAAGTGTGATTATCCCACTGATGAAGAGAGATTTTACACCTTCAAGAAGACAAAGAACTGACTTTGCTCTGTTTATGACTGAAGCAAAGGTCTTTCATACTTAGGAGACTCAAGAAACTCYTTTTAATTTATACTGAAAGATGTGCTTTTTAATCGCCTGAAAACTTCAGTTAGGAACACATTTCATCCTTTTGTCAATAGCTATGTTTACATGCACAAAATTCTTTGATCAGATTGAAATGTAATGTATGGTTTACATGGACACAATCCGATTATGATGATTGTTTACATGCACAAGGCTTTTATTCAGAATAGAAACACTGACATGCGCAGTTAACTTTACCTAAAAAAAAAAACAGGAAAAAGTTCTACTTCCGTGATGAACATAAACAAACATCTTCTGAGCGCTAAGAATGGACCTGCGACAAGTTTTAATAATGATGGAGACATTACTGCACGCTCTGGTTCAGCTGCAGGTGATGCACGGCAGACTTTTCTTTTTGCGAAGCTGCGCAGCCTGTGTGTCTTCCTTCTTTACTGAATGAGAAAACAGGAGGAAAAGTTCTGTCTGCTGGAAACCGCTGGATGAAAGTCAGCAGACATGCACAGTCAGGTCAGTTTTCCACAATCAGAATAAGATGATCGCATTAAGTGTTTACATGCACGTCATTCGGGTTATCAATCGGCATAAACCACACCTCTCGTTCCAATTACAATTTCATTCGGATCGAGCTGAATTGGGTCAGAATAATCCAAAAGGGGTGTTTACATGATGCATTTTATTCCAAATGGCCGTTTAATTTGATTACTTATGTCCATGTAAATGTAGCTAGTGATGCTCCTGATCTCTGCATTGGTATAACAGAACTGTGTTCTATCAGTCAAAAGATAATTATCCAATAAATTATGGTAGCCATGTGGAGCTGCCTAAACGCCTATTTACACAAAGCTCCTCCCTGCCTACAGGGCATCCCTCCCCGACACAGCTCCACCAGACCTGGTGAACTACACATCTGTTGTGATATTAACAACTTCTCAGTCCACTCCTTCTTGGATTAAAAAAAATGCCTTCAWTGAGGAAATGTATTCTTGGATGCCAAGGAGACTACCCTCTTACAATGCTCCTATACAGCCTGAAGCATGGGAGTGTCAGAAATGGTAGGAGGTTCTTAAAGAGACATTTAGGTAGGCTATGATGCAAAGTCAGGTTTATTTTTGATATATACAGTGTTTTCATGTGAGATTGTATCATAGTAGATTAATACCTGTTGTTAGAGGAGGAAAAGGCACTTTTAAATGTTTGTTTACATGATTTAGGTCCTTTCAAGTTTGCAGACATTCCTGTTAAAGTGTGAATTCTTGAAAACAGATGAATATACGCAATACAAAATAATGTCACTAGAAAATCTATGAATCTATCTGAAATRGATGGTACTTGGGATAAAAGTAATTGCACATAAAAGTGTGAGGGTATTCACTGTATTACATTATATGTCAAAAAAAAAAAAGAAAGAAAGAACTGTCAGTTTTTGCTGATTGTTTCTGTCTGCACTCTACGCATTTGAAAAAGCCGAATGTTACAGGTGACCTCTGAGGATCTGGTTTAGTTGGTTTCCAAAATTTGTTTTCGAACTGTTTTCTAGAGTTATTTTTCATTATGATAGCTAATGCCTTACTGCTGGTTTCAGGAAGTTTTATCTTCTGATAAGAATTACTTTGCAAGCATATGTACAGTATAAGCTCAAGTCAAACTGATACCATCTGAGTTCCTGTTTTATTCAACACCTAATTTCCCTCTGGGATCACTAAATTATTTTTGAATTGAATTGAATTAAATTGAAATGAGGGTGTCGGAGCTTTGTGTTTGGCTGCTCTCTAGTGGAGGAATGGGGACTGGAGATATTTTGTTAAATACTGTAGATGCAGTGCTGTGGAAAAGTCTTGAGTCATCTCTCATTTTAATTGTTTTATTTTACCTACAGAGCCTGTCTCTTTTAATCCGAAACCCTGTATCACTTGTTATTCAGTGTCTGATCCGAAACAACAACATGCAAACAAACTACTGACAAATATCGGACGACGAATCATCTTTACATTCTTGTAAGAGAAAAAATAACCCCCCAAGTCACAAAGACRAGATGTTTAATCAATGTTTTCTCCACTTGTATCCTTCCTAATCTTGGCAGTATTTCATGCTTGACGTGGCGGAGACAAACACGTTTCTCTCGCCAGCTTTTCTAGACCGTCTAGATTCCGTTCAGCTGAGGTTTGTCTCCAGTTCAGAGGCAGATACGTCAGCTGCACTGAGGTTTAACGGTTCATTATGAATATTTTCAAACTAGTCCAGCAAGTCTGATGTTACCTACTGAAAGGAAGCTCTCCATGTGTGTGTTTCTCTTTGTTCGGAAGTCTGTTCGCCGCTCTAAGTGCTTCCTCTTTCCTCTCGTTTGCAGGTGTCTCTAGTCAACGGGACCGCAAAGGCTCCATTTTTAGGGTGAGCGGTGAAACACATAAGCGGTGAGATTAAATGTGGGTCCACTCTGACGTGCAATGATTTTTTTTTTCCCCCCCTGCAGAGGCGGTAATCCGTTCGCCACAGTCAAGCTGAGGCCGACTATTACAAAYGACCGATCGGCACCGATCATCTGAGCTGGAGGAGTTTCCCTCATCGCTGGTACGCCTTCAGGAGAATCGTACCAGACCTGAGCARCACGCTGATCAGCTCCCCAGCTTGCATCTCATCAGCCCACACACTCGTTCCATTCAGCACCACTTTGTTTTTTTTTTTGTTTTGTTTTTTTTTGTTTAAAGGAACCCCCTTTTTTTTCTAACGACTGCTGGTTTTAGATTGGCCTCCAAAGATTGAAACATTATACGGTCGTCACGTGGAGAGGCAGAGAAAAGCTTCAAGTCCAACACTTGTTTATGAGGATTGAGTTTGTGTTCTACTCCAAAATGAAAAGTTTGGACATTTTCTTCACGTATTAATGTAACCAAGCTGTCCATTGTGGCTACCTCACAAGAAAAAACCACCACGTGAAACGGGGTGAAGTTCAAGGAAAATAAAGCGCTAAGAGAACATTACTCAGCCTTCCCTGTGAATTCCTCACTTGTACAGAACGATATTCTTCTGAGATCTTGTTCAACCTGTTAAAACCTCCAGTGTGTTTAAACTGTATCTTCTATTAAAATAGGACAAATTTCTATTCAAATATTTAACTTTTTACTTTAAATTACTCCAAGCACTTTGACCCAAAAGTTTTCCAAATGTGTTTAAAAAAGTTGAAAGCATGTTGTTTGTAAAAAATGGAGAAAAAAAATGGAATAAAAAAACCCTTAAAGGCAGTCATGATTTAAACTCCATAGACATGTTTTATAATGGGTTTTGTAAAATACCYTCAGAGGTTCAGTATGATATGTAAATAACAATTAGGGGTTATCTGTTTTAGGATTTTGTAAAAGAGATGCCAGTGGATGTGATGAAACACCAACTCTCAGGCTGCCTTCCTGACTTACCGGAGGTTCTTATTTCTCTGATTATGACTTGTCTATTTAAGCCACACTGGGAAGGACAGAGGTGAGAATGAAGGAAGAGAGTCTTTGGGGGGAATTTGTCTCATGAGTGCAGTTTAAAATCAGATTGTTAATTTGTATGAACCAAGTCCTTGTAAAGGAAAGCACTCATCAAGTTTGATTATTTTGATTTTGCTTCTTTTTTTTAATGAGTTAAATTGACATTTTTACCAAATGGTTTCACACTTTTTGATCTTGGTTAAACGATACATGCTGTATGTTCAGACAGAACAGAGTTTATGCTAAATGAAATAGTTTTGTGCAAAGGACGTCCTTGTTCAGCATAGACTTTTCTGTTTTTTATTTGCTTGCTGAATCCAATTACAGTATATTAAGAAATGCTAATCMGTTGATTGATCTACAATGTGTGAGTAATGGACATCATGCTGACAGTAATTGCAACATTCAGTGTTGACCATTGTGTATTTTTTTCTTCTTTTTTTCAATAAAACAAGAAAATGTCTAAATTAGTGTTCATTTTTTTAACTACTTCACCTTTAGATTGTTTGGAGATTTTTTCTTTTTTTATTCTTATTTATTCTATATTATTGTGATTGTTTCTAAATAATAATAAAAGGGGTAAAACCAGCTTCTAAGTCTTGGATGAAACTTTATTTTGAAATTTATNATCTAAAATAAATTACTTTATTTTTGAGAAATCTGTTCAGGTCACAAGTTCTTTTCACATTCATGACCAGAGGGGTATTTCATAATTTCCTGATTTCCTTCTGCAAGATCTGGCTGGATTATTTTATGAACTTTAGGCTGGTCCTAGTCTTCATGGAGTAATTCCTACACCTCAAACACGCCACATTTTCCTAGGCTTGTAAACAGATTGATGAAGAACGAGGAAGAGGAGTGATGCGCACAGGTGCGGTGGACTTCAGACTCGGAGGTTGTTTGTTTGTTTGTTCATTTTTATTATTTAAATGAGACCAGGGGCAAGGTAATGATCTCGGTCGCGCTGACCCACTCGCTTCCAGAGCGATGGTATACCAGGAAGCACTTTATGAAGAGAGTCAAACCATTATACTCATACAAGGGGATAAAACAGACGTTTTACACTGTGAAATGTGACTGATGAAAACTTAGGAGCTTAATCCCACACCCGTTTCACGATGAATAACGTTGGGTGACGAATCTTTCTTTTTTTTTTTTACACATTGGACTCCACCGGGAAGAAATTCTGTGCATACTGCCTGCTTAAATGTTTGCTATGTCACAACTTATTCGGCAAATGTGTTTCTGTCTCTGCTTTTGTGCATTTACTCTATTACAGGATGGGGGAAGTTGGACTTGGCGGAGGTTTGCACTCTCCGAGTGCTTCTAGTTTTAGTTTGTTTTTATTGTTTAAACTCGAACAATCATGAAACTGAACCCCGGGACTGAAAATCATTTAACCTCAGACAATAAAATAGATCAGCCTAAAAAATGATCAAAGAACCTAAGTCCAGTCTGTAAACTGTAAACTTTTTATATTTCTGTCATGAGTTGGAAACACATGCAGAGCGCATGGCCTGCGGAGCACACACACAGCTCAGGAGAATAAAATTTGTGAATTCTCAAAGAAACATTTTAATTCTGAGAAAAAACTGTCAACTCAGTAGATTAATTCAGAACAGCTCAGCTGTGATGATTCCTCAGCTCCACAAGATGCAGACAATAGATTTGTTGCTGCATAAAGTTGTGCGTATGGATCAATGTCAACTGTTGTGCAGGTTGATATCCCCACAAGAACAATTGAGGACAGTGTTTTTTTTTTTTTTTTTTTT
>NW_013952617.1:953686-956303 GCF_001266775.1 Austrofundulus limnaeus
CATCATCAGATGGTTCTTGTGTGATACCTGGCCATCATTTGGGACTGAACCAACTGATATTAACTTGCAGTGACAAGGGGTTGGCTTGCTTTCTAATTACTGAGAGTTCAGCTGGTGTCTTGGCTTTCCATGCCTTTTTACACCTCCCTTTCTTCATGTGTTCAATACTTTTCCCCTGTGCCATTCCACATTATTACAAATACAGTAACTTCATTTCTGGACATTTATGGTTTGATTTCTTTGTATGTTTGGATCACTTGGGTTGTTACCAACATCTGGTGAAAATTTCATGTCATTAGCGCCTCTAGTAATGTATTTACTGAGAAAAATGGTGAGGTGTTCAATACTTATTTTACCCGCTGTATAATAATGTACATATTGCATATTAGCGATGGTAGTGTAGGTGAATTGTCCAAGTGACTGATAACATCATGACGTGTTATACAGTCTAACTGCAGTTGGAATCAATGACCTATGGAAACGCTCCGTCCTGCAGTGAGGATGGTTAAGTCTCTGACTGAAGGAGCTGCTCAGCCCCCCCCCCCCCCACTTCATGCAGAGGGTGGTGGGGGTTGTTCATGATGGCTGTCAGTTTTGCTAACATCCTCTTGTCTCCCACCACAACCACAGGCTCCAGATGACATCCCAGCATAGAGCTTGACCTCCATATCAGATTGTCCAGCCTATTCCTGTCCCTTTTGGTACATCCAGCTCCCCTGCAGACCACTCGAAAGGGCAGATGCTACCACCGTGTCACTTAAACTTTTTACAAATATTTTTCTAAGTTCTACCAAACTCATCAGTTCCTCTGTGTTTACAGTCATTTATTAAAGACGTGTAAAGGTGGAAAAATCTGTCAGCCTCATGCGCCGCTGCAGCACACGTGCGTACACACCAACACCCACACACCTTTGAGTGTGGCAAACTCATTTTTACACTCCACTACTTATTTAGACAGTTTTCTCACTCATTCTTCATTTAATTTATATTTTTCCTGCATCTAAAAATCATTTGTGATCCCACAGAGAGGACAGTCTGAGGAGAATCTCACACGCTGGACACATTTACATCTATTTTACATATTTAAATAGAGCTGTGTCAGGGGAGGTGTCTCACGTGCGCTAAGTTCCATATTCATTGGGATGTATAAAGGAAAGGTGCGCAGGAACCGGCGTGCGCACGGTTTTATACATCTGAATTTTTTGGTGTGACGCACTTTTCTAAATTTGTCCATACGTCAACTTTTAGTGTGAAAGCTGCACACTACTTTATGCATGAGGCCCCTGGACTCTATAGCTCTGGCCAAGTTCAAACACCCTAAACCCAAAGCTGAGCCTTGGCTGAAAAATCCTTCTTGGAGAAGTCTGTTCATGCTTTTATCAGTTCAAGACTTGACTATTGTAATGCTCTGTATGTTGGTGTACCTCAGTCATCACTGGGTCGACTCCAGCTTGTTCAAAATGTAGCAGCTCGCCTTTTAACCAATACTCCCAGACGGGACCACATCACACCTGTTTTATCCTCATTACATTGGCTTCCTGTCCATTTTAGAATAGATTTTAAACTTTTATTGATGGTTTTTAAAGCTCTGAATGGCCTTGCTCAGCCTTGAATGGCCTTGAAAGCAAAATCCAAATATGCACTAAAATTAGAAAAGCAAATACAATCAAATGATCCTAAATCAATTTGGCAAAAACTAAAGAGCATGACCAATTATAATAAAAGGCCTCGCCCTCTACCAGACATTGATAATAATTTACCAGACACACTAAATAACTTTTATGGCAGGTTTGAAGAGCACCCTCCCCTCTCCGTTTCCCCTCCAGTCCCCTCACCATCATCTCAATTTCTCATTTAGGAAGTAGAGGTGAAAGCCTCTTTCAGTAAAAATAAAAAGAGGAAAGCAGCAGGGCCTGATGGTGTCACCCCAGCTGTCCTGAAACATTGTGCAGCTCAGCTAGCCCCGGTCTTTACCTTCATCTTCAACAATTCTCTCAGTCAGTGCACAGTCCCCAAATGCTTTAAGAATTCTGGTATTATCCCAGTACCTAAAACTAACAAAATATCCTGTCTTAATGATTACAGACCAATTGCTGTTACATCTGTAATCATGAAATCTTTTGAACGCATTGTACTCTCACACCTGAAAGAAGTCACTTCCTCCATGATGGACAGCTACCAGTTCGCATACCGGACCAACAGATCTGTTGAATATGCAGTTAACCTGGCACTTCACAACATCCTGCAACACCTGGAATCTCCTAGAACCTATGCCCGGATACTGTTTATTGACTTTAGCTCTGCTTTCAATACTATAAACCCAGTCAACCTCTTCAATAAACTTATGGTCATGGACATTGGGCCTCATGCAAGGACATGTTCGTATTCTTATCCTAAATTTCTCTTACTTTTGTTCGTACGAAGGGTTCGTACGAACATGTCACGTCAGATTCAACAAACTCTTCTATCTTCAGGAAAAGTGCGTAAACAAGCTGCATAATTTCCACCAGTTCGTATCCAGCTGCTTGTGCACGTGAGAGGTTATTTACATAATTACTGCCCCAAAAACACCATATAAGGCTATGTTTCCTGCCTCAGATATCAGGAAGTGTCCATT
>NW_013952618.1:0-2080 GCF_001266775.1 Austrofundulus limnaeus
TATATATACACATATACATACCACTTTCCCCAGTTTGCAAATATTAATTATAAAATTAAAATTTACAAACTTGGGAAAGTTAAGCCTGTGTATAATCAGAATCATCACAAGTTAACGTTGTAAAAATGTGAGAAATTCAATTATTGTAATCATTTGGTACATATAACTGAACTAAAGCTGAGAGTTCTAGGAAAAACAAGCACTAGACAGTTTACTTTGAGGTCTTGTTATGATTTGTGACTGTGTTAATGTTTTATTTTAGGTTCTGTCTTGTCATCTTTTTTCTTCCTCCTGTCTGCCTTTGCTCCAGCCCCGCCCACTCTNTGTTTCTCTCCCAGGTGTTTTCTGTTTGTGCTCGTTAGTCTCACCTTTAAATTCTGTGTGTTGTCTTCACTTCCCTGTCGGATCATTGTTCTGTATTGTCCTGCCCTACCAAGCCTTGTGGGTTTTTTTGAGTTGCCCTTGTGCACTCTTTGTTTAAATAAAATTTGATTTTTGGTTCTTTTGAAACTGCCTTTATCATGGGTTCATTCCTCCCCGAAATTCATAACAGAATGATCCGACCATCTACTGAACCCAGCAGGCAGTTTTCATTTTTTTCAACAACCTGTTTGTTGTCTGATCCTCCACCACGTCAACTTAAGCTGGACCCAGCAACATTGCTGGAGAAGTTACAGCAGATGAAGGCTGAGCTGTCTGTCCTGAAGGGTCTCTTTTCATCTGGGTGTCCATCTAAGCTGGCGGTGCCAGGGGTTTCTGAAGCCCACCCTCCCCACCCCTATGATGGGTCGCCTCTTCGTTTCCTCTGTCGCCTGTGTTCGCCGTCACAGAGGCTCCTGCTCCATCAACATCCGACGGCTCCTTATCTGCTCCCGCCTCCTCCCTTGGCTCCACGTCTGCTCCCGCCTCCTCCCTCGGCTCCACATCTGCTCCCGCCTCCTCCCTCGGCTCCACATCTGCTCCTGCCTCCTCCCTCGGTTCCACATCTGCTCCTGTCTCCTCCCTCGGCTCCATGTCTGCTCCTGCTTCCTCCCTCTGGCTCTGCTCTTCTCCTGGGGCCTCATCAGACATGTAGTGGGTGTCTTCAGGTCGTCCTCCTGACTTTGGCTTCTGCAGCAGGGAGGCTCATGGCCGGCCTCCTGAACTTTTATTTTTGGGACATCAGGAGCCGTCCCTTATTGGGGGGGCTATGTTATGATTTGTGTCTGTATAAATGTTTTATTTTAGTTTCTGTCTTGTCATCTTCTTTCTTCCTCCTGTCTGCCTTTGCTCCAGCCCCACCCACTCTCACCTGCTCCTCATGTTTTTCTCCCAGGTGTTTTCTGTTTGTGCTCGTTAGTTTCACCTTTAAATTCTGTGTGTTGTCTTCACTTCCCTGTCGGATCATTGTTTTGTATTGTCCTGCCATACCGAGCCCTGTGAGATTTTTTGAGCTGCCCTTGTGCACTTTTTGTTTAAATAAATTTTGATTTTTGGTTCTTTTGAAACTGCCTGCATCAAGGGTTCATTCCTGCCCGAAATTCATAACAGGACTCTTATTTTGAAATAACACCGGAAATGAAAGTAGCGCGTGAATAGTTTTGTTTCAACAGTAATGTTGGTGAATGCTCTGCGATGAAGAAAAGCTAATTAGCCCTGAGAAAATCGATATAAAAATCAGAGGTGATAGGAGTTATTATGGTTAGAACATCAAACAAAAAATAAAGATGAAACTTCCAACAGCTCTGTATAAGGAGATAAAATGATGACACTGGCAAATGGACCTCAGACAGCAGGTAAAGATGACAGGATGTGACAGCAGAGCAGAACGACATAGCGTGACAACATGTAGTAACAGCAGAGGAAACAACAACACGTGACAATATTTAGTAACAGCAGAGGAGACAACAACACGTGACAACATGTAGTAACAGCAGAGGAGACAACACGTGACAACATGTAGTAACAGCAGAGGAGACAACAACACGTGACAACATGTAGTGACAGCAGAGGAGACAACAACACGTGACAACATGTAGTGACAGCAGAGGAGATAACAACACGTGACAACATGTAGTAACAGCAGAGGAGACAACATGAC
>NW_013952618.1:3399-5146 GCF_001266775.1 Austrofundulus limnaeus
AGCAGAGGAGACAACATCACGTGACAACATGTAGTAACAGTAGAGGAGACAACAACACGTGACAACATGTAGTAATAGCAGAGGAGTCAACAACACGTGACAACAGGTAGTAACAGCAGAGGAGACAACAACACGTGAAAACATGTAGTAACAGCAGAGGAGACAACATCACGTGACAACAGGTAGTAACAGCAGAGGAGACAACATGTAGTAACAGCAGAGGAGACAACATCACGTGACAACATGTAGTAACAGTAGAGGAGACAACAACACGTGACAACAGGTAGTAACAGCAGAGGAGACAACATGTAGTAACAGCAGAGGAGACAACATCACGTGACAACATGTAGTAACAGCAGAGGAGGCAACATGTAGTAACAGCAGAGGAGACAACATGTAGTAACAGCAGAGGAGACAACATGTAGTAACAGCAGAGGAGACAACATGACAGGTTGTAACAGCAAATGAAAAGTACTTAAGGGGCAACTTATTCAACAACATGGTCTAACATCACGTGAAGACAAAGTGAACAACAAACATGGTGTTGGAACATTTGTATACTTGTATAGACAGAACAAAATGATATTATGTGTCAACACAACATTTAAAAACATGGACAAAGGCGCAACAACATATTTTCGGCACAAATGGAACCCCATACTGACCAGCTCGAATGGACATATTTATAACTTTGGTTGAAAGGGGAGGGGCCGGRCGGGCCGAGGAGTGCTGAGAGATTTCATTGGATTAGCTCGATGTCGTTCAAGAAAATCAACCAATGGGCTGTCGCGATTGACAAAAAAATTGTTATAATTTATTTATTTATTTATTTTGGTTTGTTAGAGGACCTCCTGGCCCAAAATCTACACGGTCCACCGGGCAAGTGCCCGCTATGTCCGATGGCCAGTCCAGCACTGATCCTACTGTGACTTGACATTTATAAAGAGATTAGTAAAATATCAACTCATTCACAACTCAGTTTGAAGTGTAATGTGTTGCTAGTTTTATTTAATTTAAAATATTGTCAAACAAAACTATCTACTTAACCATATATTTACCTACAAAAAAAAAAGATAAAATCCTACTTAACTCCTGACAGAGAAACATAAAAGTGATGCTCGAACTGTTTTGTTACAAAGTCATAATATTCAGTGTGTTTTAATCGTGAATAATCGTAATCGGCTACATACCATAATTAATRGTGATTAATTATTTTGCTTCTATCACCCAAGCCTAGTCAGTACTCTAATAGAAAAATTGTTATTTATTGAATGGTAATCATAAGTATGTAGAACAGAGCAGTTGAAGTGTTTGAAAATTTCTAAAAGTAGTTGTAAGTACATTATTTTGAATAGATCACAATGAACCCCCCACCCAAGGATTAAGCTTGTCACTTTTTTCATCACCTCTGAGTTTGCAGGTATGACATATTTGATAAAAAATTAATTAAAAAACACAATACTGTTGCTGCTGCAAGAGAAAAGGAGTTGTGCGGCAGATAATGATTAAGTCAATGATTTCACCAAAATCTAAATGTCTTTACAATTATTTAAGTGGATAAAAATGTGTGTGCGTGCATTAAATATGTGTGTAGGTGAACCCAGCTTGCACCAAATGGACATGGTAGCAAATAGAGATTAAATTTAAAAACATAGTAAAATCAGGTAAGGTCCAGGTATCAACTCTTATGTTCAACCTTTAACAAATAAATTACATAATTCAGCTAAATTCAACACATGAAATTAGT
>NW_013952618.1:6433-7756 GCF_001266775.1 Austrofundulus limnaeus
CCAGGATCTGCACAGTTACCCCAGAACTTAGGATTTTCAATTATCTTGCTTTCTGAAACGGGGCTTTGGTGTTAAAATCAAACAGTCAAATGATAATTTTACTGATGTATATAGACTAGAAAGGCTGAAAAATCCTGAAGTCCGTATGAAATTAGAAGTAACTTGAGGATTTAATTTTTTATGATTTTTAATCTCAAAGTTGGAGGCGTATTATACGTGACATAATGGGTCTCCTTTAATACTTTTGTAAAGACATACAGCTTCACTTCCTTTTACTACCCTGAATTGTTCGTAGTTGTACTGATGAATTATACAATTTGTCATTACRGAGAAACTATTGTCAAAACAAGAATTCATTTAAAATTGTGGCAATGTATGTGTATTCATTCATTCTCTCGCTTTCTTGTTTGACAGAGGGAACARGACCGGTGACACTGGGTCAAATTCTAACCTTTGCGTCAGGCGTGGAAAACATCCCTCCGCTTGGCTTTTGTACAACTCCAAGCATGGAGTTCCTGCATTGRCAAGATGGGAGCCTGTCGTGTGTTTCCAGAAGCCAACACATGTGAGGTGATCCTGCGGCTGCCTCTTCACCCGACGTACACCCTTTTTGTGGGGTACATGGAGTCAGCCATATTACAGTCCCCTACATTTGGGTTCGTCTGAAGGTAAAGGTATTGACCATTGGATTACATTTTGTATGCTTAAACATGATGGTGGTAGTGGAAAGGAGGGAAATAGTTTTTTGGAATGCAGCAAATGTATTTATTGCCATTAACTGATTTTTTATTTCCAGATGGTGTCTCAACGAGTTCCTGTTGATCTGTTTTATTTGTATGTTTTGTATACATTTTGTATTTTTGTGCATTTAAAAAATAAAAGTTTTAGAAAGTTCAGTGTTTGAACATTGTAGTTTGTTGAATGTGAGTGTAACAGTTTTGCAAAATATGGTGGGTTCTTACTATAACATTGATCCAACTCCAAAATTTTTAATAGACTTTATTTTTTGTAGGAAAAAATATGCTTTTAAGTAAGTAGGTGCACTGAAGCATGATTTCAACATAGAAGTTATTTCCCTGTGTAATTCAACACCATCAAAATTTATGATTAGGAGTGGAAATAACACAAATTATCCTTAATGAGAAATAAAATAATTTGGTTCACATTTTATTTGCACTAAAACTCAGCATTTCAGCAAAAACGAGACAACTGGCATTTGTGTGAAGGACTCTTATTTTGAAATAACACCATAACAAGAAAAAAGGCTGACAATGCCTATGCCAATGGGTTTAGCTTCACAGCAGTATTTGCCACTTACAAAGC
>NW_013952618.1:8973-10545 GCF_001266775.1 Austrofundulus limnaeus
ACAATCAGAAGTGATAGGAGTTATTATTGTCAGAACATCAAACAAAAAATAAAGATGAAACTTCCAACAGCTCTGTATAATGAGGTAAAAATGATGACACTGGCAAATGGACCTCAGATAGCAGGTAAAGATGACAGGATGTAACATCGGAGCAGAACGACACAACGTGACAACAGGTAGTAACAGCAGAGGAGACGACAACACGTGACAACAAGTAGTAACAGCAGAGGAGACGACAACACGTGACAACAAGTAGTAACAGCAGAGGAGACGACAACACGTGACAATAAGTAGTAACAGCAGAGGAGACGACAACACGTGACAACAAGTTCTAACAGCAGAGGGAGACAGCAACACGTGACAACAAGTAGTAACAGCAGAGGAGACGACAACATGTGACAACAAGTAGTAACAGCAGAAGAGACGACAACACGTGACAACAGACAGTAACAGCAGAAGAGACGACAACACGTGACAACAGACAGTAACAGCAGAAGAGACGACAACACGTGACAACAGACAGTAACAGCAGATATTCAACAACATGGTCTAACAACATGACGTGAAGACAAAGTGAACGACATAAACATGGTGTTAGACAGAACAAAACAACGTTATGTGTCAACGCAAGGTTTAAGAACTTGAACAAAGGCGCAACAACATAATTTTGGCACAAATGGAACCCCATAAATAAAACCCCTCGCATACCTCCCCACTTGGAACCCTGGAAATGACTTTCTTGTTCAGGAGTTCCTGAAGCTCTGCTTGAAGAACGAGATCCTTTTGAAGAGACGACAGGCGGGTCTCCAGGATCCTGCTGACCTGGGGAGGCGTAGTTGCAAACTGTAGCCTGTAACCCATTTTTATCAAGCGCTTCATCCACTTGTCCATGGGACAAATGTGTTCCCATACCACGCTGAGCTCTGAGAGAGCTCATGTATGCGCCAGTTGTCGAGCGGTTGTCTTAGCAACTGAAACATTCAGAGCCTTCGCCGCAGTCATGCTCTCCCGTGTGACTCATGGGAGGCTCTGCTCGAAAGGGCTGCACAGGAGCTCCAGGGTGCCCTGCGTGCAGTCGTTTATTTGTACGTGACCCGGGAGGGGCTTCCTCCAGGACCGTTCTTAAGCATGGGTTCAAGCTAGTTTCAGTGGAGCCGAACACAGCACTCATCACGCCGCTGTGATTGGTGGGTTCACGCTGGAGTGGGGCAGAAGCAACACGTCCCTGCTTGTGACACGGCTCATGTTGATTGTCTTCTCCTATGTCCACCATTTGCCGGTGGGAAGAAGAGAAGGAAGTGTGTGCATTCGCCGGCCACAAAGGGGCTGTAGAGATATGGAACACTTTTAACTATATTTTGTGTTCTGTTAATAATCAGTTCATCATGTGTTAAAAGTTTTAAAATAAGTACTTTTATAGAATTGATCAATGTAATGACCTGTTTACTTTCACTGTGTGTGTGTCACTCTGGTCAAAAACATGTTTGAATAACAGGGTCAAAGTCTGGGTTCCTTATCGTTTCAAGGCTGTGCAGATTAATAGAACAAATCTTTGCAGGAGGCGGACATGAC
>NW_013952618.1:16350-20711 GCF_001266775.1 Austrofundulus limnaeus
GACGAGACACTTGATGATCGAAGGGAAGTATCGGTCTGGTGTTCTCCCAGATTTGCAAATCTGTTTCTGTGGGTTTATACATGTAATCTGTAATAAATTATGTTTAATTCTTTAAGGTGTCTCCTACTAATTTCTCCAAAATCCCAATGGACCCGGGTAAGAGCGACTCAGCTCTTAACAGGGCGGAACGAACCACAGAATGTGAAACGGTGGAAGAGGAGAATGTTGTGTGACGATTTTTGGTAAGGACCAGATGCTGGCTAGGCACAAGTCTAGTGGACTTAGTCTTACACAGAGTGGGGGAAACGTGTGAAACAGACAGCGTCCTGAGACCTGACTGAACTGGACACTTGTGACCCCAGTCATTTCTTCTGCCTATTTTGCTGAGGTGGAGAAGGACTGCACCAAGTGCAGGCCACCTGTCCAGTCCCACGCCGAGGAGCACGCTGCTGTTGGTGCCGAGGCAGATGTCGGGAGTGCTGCGCTGATGCCGGTGCAGGAGATGGGCGGGGCGCCATTGCTGCTGGTGCGCACCGAGTCTGCTGCCTCTGAGTATGGTGATCCCTCCCGGAATTGGATGAAAAGGCCTGACAATGAGTTGGTCATGAGTGTGACTGCTGCCGGAACTGCTCCTGCACGGCTGCATTTTGTTGAGATGTTCCAACAGGCGCTGGTACTGGGGGCCGAAGAGCCTTTCTGGGATGAAGGGACCCTCCAGCATCTGCGTCCGCATTTCTGCCTAGATGGAAGGGGCGAGACACAGCCACATCTGCCTCTGCAGCAGATTCATCCATGCCATGATGCAGGACGCACACACGGCCTGAGCGGTGCAGAGATTCAAAATCATGTTGGCCGCCGCGCAGAGCACCGTCTTCTCGCCCTGCTGTGCCTCGCTCTCCACCGCTGTCTTCGGAATGTTGAAGGCCAGGAGAGCGATGTTGTTTGTCATGGCCCCAGACTGTGCCTAACACTGGTGGGACCGGTCAGTCCAGTTGACGAGCTGCTGGTCTGCTGTGTATGAGGGAAGGATTGCTGTCCTGCAGGCCATACCGCCTCGATGCTAAAGACTGTGGAACATGCAGGTTCCAGTCCTGGAACCAGCGGGAAACCAGAGTTGGTCATCCCCTCCACCTTTGTCACGTCCACGTAGGACGAGACGGCGCTCTCAACTTGGTGGGGTTGCTGTTGGCAAATGCTAAGTAAGACTGGACCACGGGGAATTGTGGCCAAATCGCAACCTGGCAACCAGCAAGAGGCGATGTGAACTGGCCCGCCAAGCTCATCTGGTGGGGGGAACCAGAACCGCAGGAACCGCCAGTCCCTTACCATCCACTGCCTGCTGAATGATGTCCGGGAGGGCACTCACAAGGGCCCCGATGGATGGTAGTAGCGTGGAAAAAGAGAGAGGAAGGCCCAATTCACTGGGTTCCTCCTCTCCTCAGAGGTCTGAATCCAGCCCTGCCACCTGGGAGGGGTGAACCGGACCTCTACCGTTGCCTTCGCCCTCTGAAGTGGGGTCATCCGACTCCGGTCCAAAGTCGATGAGTTGGTCGAGCGGGACAGGCTCGAGAAGCTTGAACCCCTCA
This sequence comes from Austrofundulus limnaeus, assembly GCF_001266775.1. Lineage (NCBI taxonomy): Eukaryota > Metazoa > Chordata > Actinopteri > Cyprinodontiformes > Rivulidae > Austrofundulus > Austrofundulus limnaeus. Next base: position 17,937 of record NW_013952618.1, read on the forward strand.
TCCTGGTCAGCGAAGAAGTCAGCCCACCACTGCCTCTCCTCCACCGACAGCTTCCTGCATGCTCGGCACAAGGCCTCGGCCATCAGAGCCTGGTTGGCATGGTCGGCACCAAGGCAACCCTTACACACCACATGCAGGTCGGTAGATAGCATGTATCCATGTCACAGGCAGGGCAAATCTTCATCTGGCCGTGCATCTTGTCGAAGTTCATTGGCGTAGAATACTGATCACAAAGCTGAAGATAAAGAGGGAGAAGAACATCTGTCCGACCGGCTTGTATGTGGACCGAGGTGGGGCCACACGGTACGTGGGCGTTCTTCAGAATGCATGTGGGTGCGAGGGATACCCATCAGCAATAGCCTTAGAGGGCGGAGCTTACACGAAATAGAACATGTCATGTTGGGAACTGAACATAGTTATATAAGACAACTAGAGAGCAATGTGAATGGAAAAATATTTATGTTTAACACTAATTCAAGGCACTACACATTCTTGTTTTTTATTGAGAGATCTAGACTATTTTTGATCTAAATGCGTAATTACAAATCTTTAAGTGCAATGATTAAACTGTGATTAATTGATGTGCACTCCATTTAGGATGCCATCTCGAATATTGTATTTAAAAAGAGACAAACTAGTTAGCACATGCCTATCACTAAACAACAAACAAACAAACAAAAAACAGTTTTTCTCATCAGATTGTAGACTTGTACAAAAGCTTGGCTCAACCGAGGAAGAAAATTGTTAAAGAGGCTATATCATGTAAAATCAACTTTTTTGAGTTTTATATCATGTTATAATGTTATCCTCTCATCAAAAACATGCCCAGAGTCTTGCTTTGATTCATTCATGCATGTTTGAGAAACCCTGTGGTGTCCTGAGGCAGCAGGCAGGTGAGCAAAAATGACAGGTTGAGACTAGAACCGCCTTTTGGGACCAGCTCCGCCTCTGGGCTGTGTCTCCAAGCCGAGCTTCCTCATCACGGAGCACACCTCCCCACCCCACACACCCCTCCCATGACTCCTGCAGGCTCTCGGCAGCAACAAAGCAAACTGGTGAAACTGAAACTGAAAGTTAAACCGTCTGCTGAGCTCCTAACACCACTTCTTAGTCAGTGAAGCCCCTTTCAAATTCAAAATACCTTTGGGGAAAGTTATTTTCAGATGCCAAGTAAACTACGCCGAGCTTCCACATCATAGCGATTATGACTTGCTGAGCTTGGTTAAATTCTACTGAAGCATAAGCTTATCAATATTCTTCCTCTGAGGATGGACATAAACTGATGCAAAACAAGACGCTGATGGATTAAATTCTGACCTTTTTTTGTTTTTACAAGTGTGAAGTTATAATCTCCAGAAAAGTAGTGATTGTGACTAACAATAAAATAAACGACTAATTACAGAATTTTGAATGACTTTGCTGAAATTTGAAGAACTTAATTGTTAAAGTTAATTTGTGCAGAGCATAACGTTAAAAGAGCAAAACAAACACAAGACAAAAAGGCAGAACAGTAGCTAAAAACTAAATGCAGGAAAACAGAGCTAACATTACAAAACTCTAGCAAAAATAAACAAGAGAGTTGCTTAGGCCAATTAGCATACAACATAGATACAGCAAAACAGACTCTACAGCTAAATTTAACAAGACATACATCCATTATCTATACCGTTTACTCCTTTTCTAGTGTCACAGTGGTCACTGGTGCCCAAATCCAGCAGCAAGGGGCCGGGTACACCCTGGACAGGTCACAAGTCCATCACAGGGCCACACATAGAGACAAACGAGACAGACAACCATTCACTCTCTCAATTACACCTAGGGACAATTTAGAGTTATCAATTAACCCGACAGCAGTGGTGTGCCGTCAGGGCCAGTAAAGCCTTCTCTGCTGGCCTAAACACAATCAGAATCACTACATTATAGAATATTTATATTTATTATAATTGTTAATATTTTTATTAGGATATAATTATTTTTGAAATTTCTGTTTTCTTCGTTTCACAGTTTTTCTCCCGGCTGCGCAGCTTCCAGCAGTTTGTATTTATTTTAGAGCTTTTATCCAATCATATTTCGATCATCATTTGTTGTTAGGGTCCACAAATCTGCCTCAGGCCTTCAGAACGAGCAGCGAAGGCACCGGGATGGTGAAACACATGTCAGAAAAACTGTTGCTTTGACCAGTCAGGTGCTGAGATGAAGACACCAGAGCCTGCTAGCTGGCCTCCGACAGCGTCAACATTTTCTCATCGTTTGATTGGCTGATCAGAGAGCAGGAGTCAGAACCGGGAAATTCGATTTCTGTGGCATCTTACAAGCTAAATGCTGAGCGGATATTCTCAGAATTACAGAAAATTAAAACTGATAAGAAAAATACAGAACAGAACAGACTAGGCTTTCAGTGTTAGCTTCATGGTGGTTATAGAAAAGGACTTATTGTTGAAACGAAACGCCATGAGGACCTGTGTGACAGAGGAACGGGATTTGTCTTGAGGAAGAAAAGGATGGAGTTTTTAAACAGATAATAGTTTCAGTGAGTAAAATATATTTTATTTAATTGTTTTATTTAGTTATCAGCTTATTATATAACCGTACTGATGCTGTTGTTAATGTGTGGCACAGCTGTGGCTGCAGTTGAGAAAACTGGTTAAATGTGTCGCATCAGTGATGACTTTCATTCTGGCTTCATGAGACACCTGTCTATGGGTCAGCTGAGACACCTGTCTGTGGTGCAGAGACACCTGTCTGTGGTGCAGAGACACCTGTCTGTGGTGCAGA